>NC_092749.1:75879266-76105896 GCF_047496795.1 Chiloscyllium punctatum
GAATAGACCAGAGGTGTCTGGCAAAGTGGTCACCCAGTCTAGGTTTAATGTCCCCAACGTAGAGTAGGCCAATTAGGTGCAGCGAATACAATACACAAGATTGGAAGAGGTACAGGTGAAATGCTACTTCACTGGAAAAATTGTTTAGGCTCTTGGATGGTGAGCAGGGAGGAGGTTACATGGGAAGGTGCTGTGGGAAGGGGGTTAGGTGTTGGTTGTTGAGAAATAGACCTGGAGGGGACAATCCCAGCGAAATGCAGACGGGGAGGTGAGGGGAAGATGTGATTGGTGGTGGCATACTGTTAGAGTTGTCTGAAATGGCAGAGAGCGATTCTTTGAATGTGGAGAATGGTGGGTTGAAAAGTGAGAACAAGGGGGTCCTGGTCACACTGTTGTGAGCGATGGGAAGGGGAAAGGTTGGACAGCTGGTGTTAGGTCAGATGCAATCGAGGGCCCTGTCAATCTCAATGAGCAGGAAACCACCATTATGGAAGAAGGGAGCCGCTGTTTTATCTGAACAGATACGACATAGGTGAAGGAACTGGGAGAATGGGATGGAATCTTTGCAGAACATGGGGTGGGAAGAGCTGTAGTCAGTGGTTTTGTAGTGGATGGCAGTGGAAAGTTTATTTCCCAAAATGGAGACTGAGAGATCAATGAAAGGAAGGGGAGTGTTGGAAATGGATGATAAAGTTATGGAGGGGTGCAAATTGGAGGCCAAATTATCAAATTTTTCAAGGTCCAGGTGAGAACATGAACTGGCACCAAAACAGTCATCGATGTACCGAAGAAAAGAGTTGTTGGAGGGAGCCAGTGTAGGACTGGAACAAGAATTCGCCTTTGATTCATCTTATTTCTGTCATGTCAAAGGAGTGGCTATGGGCACCAGCTTGAGCCCCAGTTATGCCTACCTTTTTATGGGGTAACTGGAATAATTCTTGTTCCAGTTACCCCATAAAAAGGTAGGCATAACTGGGGCCCAAGCTGGTGCCCATAGCCACTCCTTTGACATGGCAGAAATAAGATGAATCAAAGGCAAATTCGTTCAATATGAGAACAAGTACAGCCAGGCAGTGGAAGAATGGTGATTTTTCAGGCTTCTGGTTGAGGAAGCAGCTAAGAGCGCTCAGACCATCCTGGTGGGAAATAGAGGCGTAGAGGGATTGGGCATTCATGGTGAACAAGAGGCAGTTAGAGCAAGGGAACTGGAAATTGGCAATATGGCAGAGGGCATCAGAGGGATTGCAGATGTAAGTGGGTAGGGTCTGGACAAGATGGAGAGAGGATGGAGTCAAGATAGGAACAAATGAGCTTGATGGGGCTGGAACAAGCTTATGCAATAGGCCTACTGGTGGAATCTGGTTTGTAGACTTTGGGGAGGATGTAGGAAAGGGCCATGCAGGTTGGGAGACTAAGGTTGGAGGCAGTGGAGGGAGGGTCTCCGGAGGTGATGAGGTTGGTGACAGTCCTGGCAACAATGGCTTGATGTTTGGATGTGGATTCATGGTACTGGGGAAGGGTGGGCATTGAGCCTGTGCAAGGTAAAGATCATAGAACATAGAACATAGAAAAATACAGCGCAGTACAGGCCCTTTGGCCCTCGATGTTGCGCCGATCCAAGCCCACCTAATCTACACTAGCCCACTATCCTCCATATGCCTATCCAATGCCCGTTTAAATGCCCATAAAGAGCGAGAGTCCACCACTGCTACTGGCAGGGCATTCCATGAACTTACGACTCGCTGAATAAAGAATCTACCCCTAACATCTGTCCTATACCTACCACCCCTTAATTTAAAGCTATGCCCCCTCGTAATAGCTGACTCCATACATGGAAAAAGGTTCTCATGGTCAACCCTATCTAAACCCCTAATCATCTTGTACACCTCTATCAAGTCACCCCTAAACTTTCTTTTCTCCAATGAAAACAGCCCCAAGTGCCTCAGCCTTTACTCATACGATCTTCCTACCATACCAGGCAACATCCTGGTAAACCTCCTCTGCACCTGTTCCAGTGCCTCCACATCCTTCCTATAGTATGGCGACCAAAACTGCACACAGTACTCCAGATGCGGCCGCACCAGAGTCTTATACAACTGCAACCTGACCTCAGGACTCCGGAATTCAATTCCTGTACCAATAAAAGCCAGTACACCGTATGCCTTCTTCACAGCACTATTTACCTGGGTGGCAACTTTCAAAGATCTGTGTACATGGACACCAAAATCTCTCTGCTCATCCACACTACCAAGTATCCGACCATTAGCCCAGTACCCCATCTTACTCTTACTAAAGTGAATCACTTCACACTTACCTACATTGAACTCCATTTGCCACCTTTCTGCCCAGCTCTGCAGCTTATCTATATCCCGCTGTAACCTGCCACATCCTTCCTCACTGTCAACTACTCCACCGACTTTCTTATCATCCGCAAACTTGCTCACCCAACCTTCTAGCCCCTCCTACAGATCATTTATAAAAATGACAAACAGCAATAGTCCCAAAACAGATCCTTGCGGAACACCGCTAGTAACTGCACTCCAAGATGAACCTTTACCATCAACTACTACCCTCTGTCGTCTTCCAGCCAGCCAGTTCCTAGTCCAAACCTCCAACTCACCCTCAATGCCATACCTCCGTATTTTTTGCAGTAGCTTACCATGGGGAACCTTATTAAACGCCTTACTAAAATCCAAATACACCACATCTACCACTTTACCCTCGTCCACGTCCTTAGTCACCTTCTCAAAGAATTCAATAAGGTTTGTGAGGCACGACCTGCCTTTCACAAAATCATGCTGACTATCCTTGATCACATTATTCCTATCCAGATGTTCATAAATCCTATCCCTTACAATTCTCTCTAAGACTTTGCCCACAACAGAAGTGAGACTCACTGGCCTATAGTTACTAGGGTTATCCCTACTCCCCTTCTTGAACAAAGGAACCACATTTGCTGAAAATGTGTTGCTGGAAAAGCGCAGCATGTCAGGCAGCATCCAAGGAACAGGAGAATCGACGTTTCAGGCATCAGCCCTTCTTCAGGAATGAGGAAAGTGTGTCCAGCAGGCTAAGATAAAAGGTAGGGAGGAGGGACTTGGGGAAGGGGCGTTAGGAATGCGATAGGTGGAGGGAGGTCAAGGTGAGGGTGATAGGCCGTAGTGGGGTGGGGGCGGAGAGGTCAGGAAGAAGATTGCAGGTTAGGAAGGCGGTGCTGAGTTCGAGGGATTTGACTGAGACAAGGTGGGGGGAGGGGAAATGAGGAAACTGGAGAAATCTGCATTCATCCCTTGTGGTTGGAGGGTTCCCAGGCGGAAGATGAGGCGCTCTTCCTCCAACCGTCGTGTTGCCATGGTCTGGCGATGGAGGAGTCCAAGGACCTGCATGTCCTTGGTGGAGTGGGAGGGGGAGTTGAAGTGTTGGGCTACGGGGTGGTTGGGTTGGTTGGTCCGGGTGTCCCAGAGGTGTTGTCTGAAACGTTCCGCAAGTAGGCAGCCTGTCTCCCCAATGTAGAGGAGGCCACATCGGGTGCAGCGGATGCAATAGATGATGTGTGTGGAGGTGCAGGTGAATTTGTGGCGGATATGGAAGTGTCCCTTGGGGCCTTGGAGGGAGGTAAGGGAGCAAGTTTTGCATTTCTTGCGGTTGCAGGGGAAGGTGCCGGGAGTGGAGGTTGGGTTGGTGGGGGGTGTGGACCTGACAAGGGAGTCACGGAGGGAGTGGTCTTTTCGGAACGCTGATAGGGGAGGGGAGGGAAATATGTCCCTTGTGGTGTGGTCCGTTTGGAGGTGGTGGAAATGACGGCGGATGATACGTTGGACATGGAGGTTGGTGGGGTGGTAGGTGAGGACCAGTGGGGTTCTGTCCTGGTGGCGGTTGGAGGGGCGGGGCTCAAGGGACCTTTGCTATCCTCCAGTCTTCTGGCACTATTCCTGTAGACAACAAGGACATAAAAATCAAGGCCAATGGCTCTGCAATCTCCTCCCTTGCTTCCCAGAGAATCCTAGAATAAATGCCATCAGGCCCAGGGGACTTACCTATTTTCACCCTTTCCAGAATTTCCCACACCTCCTCACTACATACCTCAAAGCCATCCATGCTAATTAATTGTGACTCAATATTCACATCGACAACAATGTCCTGTTCCTGAGTGAATACTGACGAAAAGTATTCATTCAGTGTCTCCCCAATCTCTTCAGCCTCCACACGCAACTTCCCACTACTATCCTTGACTGGACCTATTCCTACCCTAGTCATTCTTTTATTCCTGACATACCTATAGAAAGCCTTTGGGTTTTCCCTAATCCTACCAACTAAGGACTTTTCATGTCCCCTCCTTACTGCTCTTAGCTCTCTCTTCAGATCCTTCCTGGCTACCTTAACTCTCAATTGCCCCAATTGAACCTTCACACCTCATCTTTCCATACGCCGCCCTCTTCCCTTTAACAAGGGATTCCAATTCCTTATTAAACCACGGCTCCCTCACATGGCCCTTTCCTCCCTGCCTGACAGGTACATACTTATCAATGACACTCAATAGTTGCTCCTTGAACAAGCTCCACATATCGATTGTGCCCTTCCCTTGAAGCCTACTTTTCCAAGCCACGCATCCTAAGTCATGCCTCACTGCATCATAATTTCCCTGCCCCCAGCTATAACTCTTGCCCTGCAGTGCACACTTATCCCTCTCCATCACTAGAGTAAAAGTCACCGAATTGTGGTCACTGTCCCCAAAGTGCTCACCTACCTCCAATTCTAACACCTGGCCTGGTTAGTTACCCAGAACCAAATCCAGTATGGCCTCACCTCTTGTTGGCCTGTCTACATAAGTGCGCCAGATGACAGTGGCTCCACCTTTGTTGACAGGTTTAATAATGAAGTTAGGCTTGGACCTGAGAGAGCAATGTGTGGCTATTTCAGAAGGGGGCAGGTTAAAGTGGGTGAGAGCAGCAGTGAAATTGATGTCATGCCAGTAGTTTTCAATGAAGAGATCGAGTATAGGTAAGAGAGCAGAGGAACGGGTCCAAGTGGAGGGTGAATACTGGAGGTGGGTGATGAGATCAGTGGAACTGGGCAGGGGGTAATCCTTCCCAAAGAAGTGAACAAGGAGACTAAGGCAGTGGAAAAACAATTTGACATCCCAGTAACCCCAAAATTTATTAAAGTGGAGGTGTCGGTGTATAAAGCTGGGGACAATAGGTTCAGCCTCAGATGGGAAGGTCAGGAGGCATTGTGAAAACACGACAAGGGCTGGGGTTTGGGGGAGTGACTTCTGAGGAACAGAAAGGAATGGCATCTGAGAGCTGGGAAGAGGTGGGTGCTAAGGGACCATAAGAGATCAGCTCCGAGTGACTGGAGGGGATGGGGTCGGAGAGGCGTGAAGAAGGCAGTGCAGGGTGAGTGTTGTAGTCCATAAGTTGCTGGAGCTTGCATGCCTTGATGCCTGAAACAAAGAGAAAAAGTCTTTTGTTGAGATGACTGATGATGTGAAGGATGAAATGAACTGGGGAATGGCGCATAGCATTGCTCATGGATCACAGGATGCAGGTGGAGCAGCAGTCTGAGGAATATTGTATATCATAGAGATTAATCCTGATGGTTTCAAAACACAAAGGGTGAAACTTCAGTTGAAATCCATGTAGAGTAAGTCTGAGTCATTGGCAGTTGCTGAAAAAGGGAACATGACTGTGAAAGTGATTTTTGGCAAACACCTTGGACTTCTACCTGCCCACGGTCTCTTCATTGAAACCTGCCAGCACGTCATCAGCTATCTCAATTTCACTGCTGCTCTCACTCACTCTAACCTGTCCCCTTCTGAAATTGCTTTGTTCTCTTGGGTCCAACCCTAACTTTGTTATCAAACCTGCTGGAAAAGGTAGTGCCATTGTAGTCTGACACACTGATCTTTACCTTGCTGAGGCTCAATGTCATTTCTCGAACACTTCTTCCTATTTTCCCCTGGACCTGAACAATCGCCATACGCCTCCATTTTCCTCTGTTTGGCTGAACTTGTTCTCTCACTGAACAATTTCTCCTTTTAATTCATCTGACTTCTGCCATTTCAAAGGAGTGGCTATGGGCACCAGTTATGTATGTCTCTTTATAGTGTATGTGGATCAATTCTTGTTCCAGTCCTACCCTGGCCCCTTCTGACATTTGTTTTCAGTACATTGACAACCAAATTGGTGCCACTTCATGCTCCAAACTGAACCTTGAAAAGTTTGTTACTTTTGTCTCCAATTTCCACCCCACTATAACTTTCACATCGTCCATTTCCAACACTTCCCTTCCTTTCGTTGATGTCTCCATCTCCAAATTATTCGGGGAATAAACTGTCCACTGCCATCCACTGACTTACTTAGCTATTTTCCCACCCCAGTCCTTCAAGGATTCCATCCCATTCTCCCAGTTCTTTCGCTATATGATATCTGTCCCGATAATGCCACTTTCCAAACCAGCGTTGCTTACATGGTTTCCTTCTTCCATAATGGTGGCTTCCTGCCCACTGTGGTTGACAGGGCCCTCAACTGCATCCAACCTATCACCCAAGCTTCTGCCCTTGCCCCTTTCCATTGCTTGCGACAGCGTGATCGGGTCCCCCTTGTTCTCACTTTTCACCTCACCAGCCTCCATGCTCAAAGGATCATTCTCTGCCATTACAGACAACTCCAGCAGAACACCACCACCAAACATATCTTCCCCTCAATCCCCTGCATTTCGTAGGGTTCATTCCCTTTAGGACACTCCAGTTCATTCCTTAACCACCAACACCACCTTCCCTTCTCATGGTACCTTCCTGTGTAACTGCGGAAGGCGTGTCACCTGTCCCTTCACCTCCTCCCTGCTCACTATCCAAGAGCCTAAACAGTCTTTTCCGATGAAGCAGCATTTCACCTGTACCACCTCCAATCTTGTGTATTGTATTCACTGCACCCAACGTAGCCTATTCTACACTGGGGAAATTAACCCAGACTGGGTGACCACTTTGCAGGTCACCTCTAGTTCGTTCGCAGGCAAGACCCCAACCTTGCCATAGCCAGTCATTTTAACGCAGCGTCTTGCTCTCATGTCCACTTGTCTGTCCTTGGCATGCTGCAATGCTCTAGCCAATCACAGCGAAAACATGAGGAGCAACATCTCCTCTTCAAATTAGTCACTTTACAACTTTCTGGGTTCAATATTGAGTTCAACACCTTCAAATTGTGGACTCATTCCTTCCTTTTCATTTAGCTTTGCATGTTACGTTCTCTGTCACCATGTCGCTTCTCCCCTCCCTGGACTCCAGTGGCACTATCTGTTCTTTCCAGTCTGGCGGTTAGACACACCAGTGTTCTGCTCTTCTCACATTCCGATCATCTAATCTGAACTATCAACTATTTCAAATTTCTTCTGCAGCACTTCAACCTCCCTTGACTATTGTATAAATGCTGCCTCCTCTACACTTCAGTTTAGCTCACCCCATGAAAAGTCATCCCGACTCAAAACTTTAGCTTGTTTTTCTCCTTGGATGCTGCCTGACCAGCTGTGATCTCCAGCATTTTATGTTTTCAGTTCACATTCCAGCATCTGCAGTAATTTGCTCTTCCAATGAAGCGGCAGTTCATGTTGAAACATTATCAATCAAAATTAATGCTACCTTTTTTCCTAAGATCTAATAGCATATTAATAATTTATATTGAAGAAAATAAAACAAATTCTATTCGGGGTCTAAATTAACATGAATGCAAGAGAACTTAATGCTTGTTCTCATCTGATAAAAATCACACAACACCAAGTTATAGTCCAACAGGTTTATTTAAAAGCACTGGCTTTCGAGGCGCTGCCTCATCGTTAGGTAGCTGTGGAAAGCTAGTGCTTTCAAATAAACATGTTGGACTACAACTTG
Source organism: Chiloscyllium punctatum (assembly GCF_047496795.1). Lineage (NCBI taxonomy): Eukaryota > Metazoa > Chordata > Chondrichthyes > Orectolobiformes > Hemiscylliidae > Chiloscyllium > Chiloscyllium punctatum. Next base: position 75,887,152 of record NC_092749.1, read on the forward strand.
GTGTTGTATGATTTCTAACTTTGTCCACCCCATTCCTGAAACGTCGATTCTCCTGCTCCTTGGATGCTGCCTGACCTGCTGCACTTTTCCAGCAACACATTTTCAGCTCTGATCTCCAGCATCTGCAATCCTCACTTTCTCCCACCCCATCCAACACTGGCGCCTCCAAATCATCTGATAAAATTACGCTTAGCTCTTTGAAATAGGATCTTTGAACTATATCTGATTGTAACTGAGTGACTGCATATTTTATGAATTTGTATGTAAATGTTGCATCTCTTCATCCAAAAGAGTGGCTGTTTTATTTCTTACATCAGCCATCCTAGGGCCTCTTTTATGATTTAGGAAAATTGATTGTACAATTTTGTGCTGTGGCACATAGTGTTCAAACTGAAGTAAAACAACCAAAATTCAATTCATAAAGTGACAGTTCACATCACCTGTTGAAGGAGCATCGCTCCAAAAGCTAGTGTGCTTCCAATTAAACCTGTTAGACTATAACCTGGTGATGTGTGATTTTTTAACTTGGTACCAGTCAGGGTATCCAAGAGGAAATTTGATTCGTTAGCTAAAAAGGAAGGACATTATTACAGGACTATGGAGATAAAGAATAGTGGTGATAGGTACATTGAGAACCAACACAGACATAATGGGTCAAATTGCCGCCTCCTGTGTTGTAATAATTCTATGATCTCCTTTACATGCAAAATTACTGTCATTTTGCCTCATAATAATAATGGATTTTCATTTTTTCTGATCTGCCTGAAAACTTGCGCAGTATTCACTTTTCCCTATTTAGTCTTTCAGGAAATGTTATTTGGTTAAATTGCTGCTTCAATTACTTGGATAAAAATTTCAATGTCAGTTTTAACATTCACTACCCCTTGTTTCTATTGCAATGGCATGGCAGCATTTTTTATTACTGAACCTAGTTATTCTTTGCTTCTAAATGTGTTAAGTTTTAACTATAGTTCTCGAGCTTGAGTCTGCAAACTGGAGAAGAGGACTGAGAAGTACTCTAAATAAGGACTGAATCCTTAGCCTTGTTACCTGGCTTTGAACACTCAGGAACCTTCAATTTATTTGTTTTTGCATTTCATATTTGCTTATTTGACATATTCAGAAGGTGTTTTTTTCAATGCTGCATTTGTGAGCAGATCGTGTACTATAAAGCTAAAGTTGGTTTATGTTAGAAACTTGAAGTATGTGCACATTCGAAGGAGCATTGATTTAAACAATGTTTTTACAGAGACAACAGATTGGATGTAGCTTGTCTGAAAGAACATTTGCAGCATAGAATAGAATATGGGATAGAACATGTGAGCTTGTTAGTCATATTTATTCATTTTACTGTAATATTTATGCTTTGACAAGATTATCATAAACCCATTGCTGTGAGCTGAACTTTAAGCAAGTGAACTTTAATTGTGTTTTAATCTAACATATACTTAAACAATTTTATTTAGGATCTCAGAAGACAGGATTTCTAAATGCACTAAAAGACAGCCCGGCAAGATATCCTTTCCTGTCACATTCAAACAGATCATGAGGAGATCTTTGAACTACTTTGAGCGTGTTGTGATGTGCTGTGCCAAGCTCATTTATACAATGAGATATTGCTTAATTGATCATTGGATGCTTCTTTCTTTATTTGCTGAATATTTTCAATTCTGATTACATTAAACACTGAGTAACATGTAATGCTAGATGCATGCAATTAAAAATTTTCTTAAGTGATGTTTATTTAAAATTTGAGATTTCCAATGTGCATAAATGTATCCATATTATTCTAAAATCGAAGGCATCTTGCAGTGTGCTCTGTTGGCTTCTTTCCTTCAGCGCAAAATACTTTTGTGCTATCATTTGCCGGAACTGCATTTGGCACTGGCATAATGAGGCAGTGAAGTAGCTGAGATCTTGCTTAACCAATGAGACTTGAGGATTGTGAAGGGAACCGGTGAATGATTAGGTTAGATTCCCTGCAGTATGGAAACAGGCCCTTCGGCCCAATAAGTCCACACTGACCCTCCGAAGAGTAACCCACCCAGATCCATTCCCCTCTGACTAATGCACCTAACACTATGGTAACTTAGCCATAGCCAATTCACCTGACTTGCACCTGTTTGGACTGTGGGAGGAAACTGGAGCACCCAGAGGAAACCCATGCAGATGTGAGGAGAATGTATAAACTCCTCACAGTCAGTCGCCCGAGGCTGGAATCGAACGTGGGTCCCTGGCGCTGGGTGATAGCAGTGCTAACCACTGAGTCACCACGCACCACCCCAATGACAGAAGGAAGAGTATTTAGAGTGAAACTAAGTCTGGAAGAGAAATATTGCATTAAAAAGAGAAAAAAACAAAAGGAACATGAGAAAAAAAGAAAATTATTATTGTTTTTTAAATTTGAGAGAAGGACTTGCTGGGTGCAGGAATGAAAGCGCACATTTAAATTGGGTATATTTGTACAAAATATTTAGAAATCCAAATATATTACATCCACTGGTTCAATTTTATCTATCCTACTTGTTGTCAGATATGATTTCCCCTTTGTGAAGCCAGGCTGACGTTGTTTGACTGTTTTATATTTTTAAATGGTCTATTAGTACATCCTTCATAATAGACTCTAATATTTTACCAACAACAGATCTCAAACCAACTGGCCTACAGTTAAATATTTTTGTCTCCTTTACTTTTTGAATAAGCATTTTACCTTGGCTGTTTTCCAATCCTTTGGGACTTCTCCAGAAACTAAGGATTCTTGGAGGATCACTACACTTTCTCTGTAACTACTGCTTCTAATATCCTCAAATGCACCCATCAAAGCCAGGAGACTTATCAGCCTTTAACCCCATTAATTTCACCCAATACTTTTTCTCTAGTCATACTTCGTGTATGTATTTCCTCTCAACTTTACCCCCCCAACCTGCCACTATTCAGTATTTCTGAAATGTTAGTAGTGTTTAAAGACTGATGCAAAGTATTTGTTCAACGCCCCTACCATTTTTTGATTTCCCATTATTATTTTTCCAGGCCTACTCTAAGTGACCTATATTCACTTTGTTTTGTCTTTCTTTTCGACGTTGAAAGAAACACGTGTTCCCCACTTTAATATTACTTACTAGTTTACCATCAAAGTTTTTGGTCATATGCTCTGGCATATCATATCTGTGCCAACCATGATGCCATTCTGAACTAATCCCATCTGTCAAAACACAGTCTGTATACCTCTCTTCCCTGTCTGTCATGTGTCTGTCGAAATGTCTTTTAAATATTGCTATCATAACTGCTTTCACCAACTTTTCCAGTTCCAAGATGGCAGCAGAGTAGCAGGGCTGCGTGCAGGCTGTCGCCTGGGGCTCATCCACTCCTATCTGTTTCTTTCTTCTTTTCTCTTTCTTGCATTTTCTCTTTGATGAGTTAGTCAGTGGCATCAGCGTGGCAGTGAGAGCGGGCTGTGCGTGGAGTGCTGGCAGCTTCCCAGCAATTGGAAGCAGCAGATGCATCACCTGCCAGCAACTGGAGGCGGCAACAGTGACAAGAAAGATGCCTTGATTGGGGCCGGCAGCAGCAGTGGCAATGCTCCTCCAGTGATTGGACGTGACGGCAGCAGACTCTTCAAGATGGCAGCACTGGCTACGCAATATCTGAGGAGGGTGGGAGGGCCAGGGACTCCTGGTTGCAGTAGGCCCAGAGCGGGGACTCATGGCATTGGCAAGATGGTATCTGCAACAACAGCAGCATGGAATGCTCAGAGAGGGAACATCTGGTGTCGTCCAGGTGGCAGCGGAGCCAAGGACTCCTGGTTTTGGACATGGTAGGGGCCAGAGCGGGAACTCCTGGTTAACGATGCGGCAGCGGCGCGCAGAGCAAGGGTTGATGGGTGTTGCGGGGATGGTATGGACTAAGTGTGGGACTCAGCGTCAGTGAGATGGGTCCAGTGATGAAGAAATGTTGCCTAAAGTATGACTATTCCTATTTTGGTGTGACGGTGCAGACGATGGTGAGGTGATGGAGCATTGGTGGCAGTGCAGGAGTTGCTGTTGAGGTTTAGTGACTCATCGCAGTGAAGCTTTTCACTATATTTAACTGTATTATTCACTATAAAATGTAAGTGACAATAAATCATTCAAATTCAAACCTTCCCTGGCATAATGTTCCACACCTACTCTGTGTTTTTTAAAAAAATTGCCTCTCACATTACCCTTTAAACTTTCCACTCCCATTGTTTGTGGTTTTTGAAACTTTCTAAATCCTCTGTTAACTGCTAATCTTTGCCACTTTATATGTTTTTCTTTCCATTTGATACTTTCCTTGGTTAAGCATGGCTAGATTATCCCTTTCCTAGAATCCGTTTTGCATGACTTCGTTGTGAGTCATGAGCTAATTTTTAAACATCTGCATTGTTGCTATCTTTTCTGCTAAACACTTACCCCAGTCCATTCCAATTACACTGCCCTCCTTCCTTTGTTATACCCGAATTTTAGTTTAACACACTTCCAAAGGACCCAAATTTCTCAGTGTGAAGTTGAATGCTAATTTCTGCCTTGTTGTGGCCACTGCTTCTGAGGGAATTTGAGCTATTGATTATGTGAAAGGCAGATTTTTGATCTCCAAGGGAGTTAAGGCTAATTGGTGAGGGGACGACGGTGGCGTTGTGGTGGGGAACATAAAGTGGGATTGTGGCCTCAGTCAGTTCAGCCATGATTTTAATCAATGGGGATCATGTTGATGGGGTAAGATGGCCCACTCCTGTTCCTGTTTTTTATGCTATTACATTTGTTTGGAGTTTATAAGAATAAGATGTGATGGAATTAAAACTTAGAAGATTCTGAAGAGGTTGATGAGGTAAGACACTGAGATTCTTTCCTCTAGTTAGGGAATCTAGAATATATGGGCACAGCCCACTGGTCAATAATTTGGGACTGAGTTCAAAAGTTTCTACACGGGTTTGTGAGTCTTTGGAATTTTTAACCCTACTGGGTCATGAATGATCGATAACTGCTAAAGGCTGGTATAGATAGATTTTCACCTTATCTATACCCCTCATGATTTTTCAAACCCTTAAGATCACCCCTCAATCTCCTACAATCCGGTGAAAAAAAGTCCCATTTATCCAGCCTCTCCTAGTATTTTTAAAAAAATATACCGACTAACCATGATTATCTGAATATCAATTATACGAATTTCGGATTATCCAAAAGGCCTGTACTGCGCTGTAATATTCTAAGATCTCAAGGTCCCGATAGAAACATTACATCAAAGACGTGTTTCCAACACTGATCATGTCTTTTGTCTACAATGATTAAAAGTGAACTCGTCGTACTGAAGTGCTGCTGAGAACAGTCCTGGACTGATGGGAGCCTAAACACCGTCTCCAAATGACTGACCTCCCGCCCTCTCTCTCTCTCCCATGCTTTCCCTGGAGTTCTACACAGGGATTGTACTCTAAAACCCCTTCCTCGATAATCTTTCCAACATTGTCCTGTACAGGGCAAAGGTGGAACTTGTCAAAAGTTGCAGTAAAACTGTCTCTGTGTGTGTCTGTGTGTGTAAGTGCAATTCTGAGACTCATCCCCCAAAGGCGGCAGCAGTATTGCTATTGGTGTCCACTCTGACTAGCTGGGGCTTCAGCAATGATGTGTAGGCCTTTTATACACAAGTGTATATCTGCCCAGGAACAAACCCTGACACAGAGAAAGGGAGCAAGGCAGGCAGGGCGAGGAAAAAGGAAACTTCAGAAAACTCCGAGCCCCAGAGGAGAGGCATTGAATCAATTATCTGAATGAAAAACTGCCTGCCCATCTCATTTGGATAATCGAGGTTCCTCTGTACTGGCTTTAGTGATAGTTAAAAAGAGATTCACTCAGCTGATGCGTGCATTGAAGGGATTGATTTATCAGAAAGAGCTAAATAGGATAGCCTTTACTCATTAGAGCTCAAAAGAATGAGGCATTCTTACTATTTAAGTGCAGACTAATTCTATCCCTCAGAATTGTTTTCAATAGTTTCCCCAAGATGGAGGTTAGACTGGCTGGACTGTAGTATCTTGGGTCCCTTCTTGAATAACAGTACTACTTTGGCTGTCTTCTAGCCCTTTAGCGCTCTCCTGTGGCCGTAGAGGGATTGGCTGTGCATCTCCCAATAATCTTGAACCGTCTCTCAGGATCTTGCCTTCCTGGCAAATTAGTTTAAACCTCCCCCCCCCCCCCCCAGGTAGCATCAGAAAACCTCACCACAAGGATGCTTCTCCCATTTCAGATCAGCATACCCATCTGACTTTTATTTTAATTCACTCATGGGATATTGGCCAGCATTTACTGTTTGCTCTCGAGAAGGTGGTGATGAGCTGCCTCCTTAAACTAGTGGAGACTATAAGAAGACCCACAATCCCCTAAGGGAGGGAATTCGGGTTTTGACCCAGTGACAGGGAAGGAAAGTCCCAAGGTGAATAACTTGAAGGGGAGCTTGCAGATGGTGGTATCCCCATGTGTCTGCTGCCCTTCTCTTCTAGATAGAAGTGATCATGGGTTTGCTGCAGAGAACAGTATCTATTTCCCTCACTATGCTGAATGTTACTTCTATAGTTCTCTTTTCCTTCCACTTGCCCCCGCCAGAAAAAGTTTGAATGGCAGCTTGTATCATATGTTGTAGTCAATTCACTCATCCTTCTTGCATTCTATGCCATTGTCCTCCCTGGGACCAAGAACTTCATACTTGTTGGACATGGGAAATGGCTGAGGTTCCTCCAAAGCTGAATTCTGGATTCCTGTAACTGTTTCACTCAGTCACACCACCCCACACCCCTTTTGCCTGACACACACCTTACTTAATTAATCTAAGGAGTATGACTGCCCCAGAAACACAGCGTCCAAGTACCTCTTCCCCCGCCCCGCAAGGAGTCCAGTTCTGAAGAAGGGTCACTGGGCCCTAAACGCTAATTCTGATTTCTCTCCCAGTTGCTGCCATACCTGCTGAGATTTTCCAGCAGTTTCTGCTTTTGAGACATGAAAGATATACCCAGAAATAATCCTCCTGTTTTGTGTGACTTTGCACATCTATTCTGGCAGGTGGAGGCAGGTTGCAGGCTCTCGTTATTTCCCACCACTACTGTTCTTCTCTTTATGAAATGGCTGTCCCCATCCTATTTTGTGCTGTTTGAGCAGCTGCATATCCTGTTGTTTATGAAGTTGCTGTTCCAGTTTTCTTTCATGCTCTTTATGAAGCTACTCTCTCAAACACTTTCACACTGTTTCAGAAACATAATGTCCTCCTGACTCTCTTTTTGGGGCAAGTGATTGTCTAGGAGAAAGTGAGGACTGCAGATGCTGGAGATCAGAGCTGAAAAATGTGTTGCTGGAAACGTCGATTCTCCTGCTCCTTGGATGCTGTCTGACCTGCTGTGCTTTTCCAACAACACATTTTTCAGCAAGTGATTGTCTTCCAGTTCTTGCCTCTTTTGGATTGGAAGAGATTTTGCAGCAAATTGCGTGTCCATTCAGTTAGTCAAAAAATGGTTCAGGGATTTTTTTAAATGAGTTGAAAATCTAAAATTTGATCAAGCTTTGCATGTAACTGTTAATTTGTAGCTTCTTTCAGTTGTGTTTAGTCATAACATAAAATAGTAAATGGGAATAGAGAGAGAGAATCACTAGAGAGAGAATAGGACCCGTCAAGGACCAAAGTGGACATTTATGGAACTATAGGAACTGGGCGAGGTCCTCAATGAATATTTCCCCTCTGTTTACCCTGGAGAAAGACATGAAGAATTGGGAACTTAGGGAAGTTAGTGGTCATATCTTGGGGACAATCCATGTCACGGTAAAGGAGTTGATGGATGTATTAGAATGTATTAAGGTGGATAAATCTCTTGATCCAGATCAGGTATACTCAAGAATACTGAGAGAGGCTGGAGTAGAAATTGTTAGGGCTCTGGCTGATATGTTTACATCATCGTTAGTCACAAGTGAGGTCCCAGCAGACAAGAGGGTCGCAAATGTTGTGCCCTTATTCAAGATGGGCTGCAAAGAAAAACCTGGGAATTGAAGACCAGTAAGCCGGACATCTGTGGTAGGTAAGTTACTTGAGAAGATTCTGAAAGATGAGATATTCATGCATTTGGAAAGATAAGGTTTGATTAGAAATAGTCAACATTTTTTGTGCGTGGGTGATCATGCCTCTCAAATTTGTTAGAGTTCTTTGATGTAGTGACCAGGAGCTTGACGAGATAAGGGCAGTAATCGTAGTTTATATAGATTTCAATGAACCCTTGTTAAGGTTCCACATGATCAGCTGCTCTGGAAAGTTAGATTGCAAGGAATCCAGAGGGAGCTGGCAAATTAGATACAAACAATTGGCTTGATGGTAGGACACAGAGAGTAGTAGTGAAAGGATGCTTGTTGAACTGGAGACCTGTGACTAGTGGAGTGCTCCAGGGGTTAGCGCTGGACCCATTGTTGTTTGTTATCTCTATCAATGATTTGGATGAGAATGTACATGGCATGATTAGTAAGTTTACAGATGCCACTAAAATAGGTAGTATCGTGGACAGTGAGGAAGATTAGATTTGATTCCCTACAGTATGGAAACAGGCCCTTCGGCCCAACAAGTCCACACCGACCCTCTGAAGAGTAACCCACCCAGACCCATTTCCCTCTGACGAACGCACCTAACACTATGGGCAATTTAGCATGGCTAATTCACCTAACCTGCACATCTTTAGATTGTGGGAGGAAACCAGAGCACCCGGAGGAAACCCACGAAGTCATGGGGAGAACGTGCAAACTCCACACAAACAGTCGCCAAGGCTGGAATTGAACCTGGTTCCTGGTGCTGGGTGGCTGCAGTGCTAACCACTGAGCTGCCATGCTGCCCATTATCAGGTTATCAGAAATTGCAGCAGGACCCTAAATCAGCTGGGGAAGTGGGCCGAGAAATGGCAAATGGAGTTTGATATAGGGAAGTCTTGCATTTTGCAAATCAAGGTAGGAGTTTCATGGTGAATAGTAGTGCCGTAAGGAGTGTAGTGAACAGAGGGACCTTGGAATTCAGGTTCACAGTTCTTTGAAAGTAGAGCCACAGACAGGGCAGTGAAGAAGGCTTTTGGCACACTGGCCTTCTCAGAGCATGGAGTACAGAAGTTGGGAAGTTATGTTGCAGTTGTATTAGACATTGGTGAGGCTGCTTTTAGAGTATTGTGTTCAGCTTTGGTCACTTTGCTATAGGAAGAATGTTATTAAACTGGAAAGAATATCAAAGTCATTGACAAGGATGTTGCCAGGACTCAACGGTCTGAGTTATAGGGAGAGATTGGACAAGCTTGAACATTTTTCTTTACAGCATAGGAGACTGAGGGGGGTATCTTATAGAAGCGTATAAGATCATGAGAGGCATGGATAGGGTGAATGCGCTCAGTCTTTTTCCCAGGGTTGGGGAATCGAAGACTAGAGGACATTAGTTTAAGGTTAGAGGGGAAAGGATAAAAGGGAACCTGAGGGCCAACTTATTTACACAGAGGGTGGTACAAATATGGAATGAACTTCCTGCAGAAGTGGTTGAGGCAGGTACATTAACGACATTTAAAAGGCATTCGGACAAATATATGGATAGAAAAAATAAAGAAGGACATGGGTCAAATGCAGGGAAATGGGGTTATAGCGTGGATGGACATTTTGGTTGGCATGGACTAGTTTGTGCCAAAGAGCCTGTCTCTGTGATCATCGTTTGACTTGTGCTGATGTTATTACTTGAAAAGTCAGATTCCAAACTGAAATCTGATTTGTTTGATCACATTGTTTTGTTTTTAATGAGGTGGTATCTCAATGAGCGAGAAATTTGCAGTGTTGCATGTTTTGTTTTCCCAATGGAACAGAAGCTTTCAAAGCAAAATCAATTAAGATAAAATAGGATAAACCAATCTATTTACTGAGTTTTACATACTTAGTAAATTTAAAATCCCACTAATCCCAAAACACTCTTTTACAAGTTTAAAGATACCATCCCTTGATAGTGCCCCAATAATTCTTGTACAGTACTCATCAGTGTTCCCTCTAGGCTAAAGTATGAACAGCCACTCCAGTGTTCTGCATACAATGGTCGGTGTCAGTATACCGATCACGGCATTGACGTATGGTTCTGGAAGATTACAACCTCTGATTTTTTTTTAAAAAAACCTCTGATAGCTGTTTTCCTGGAGCTGTCACGCACCTGAGTTTAAACAATTTTAACTTCAAATCCTTTCCACAATTTTCTCCCAATACTTCTTCTGGTCTGGGACTATCAGTAATTTCTTACTGTAAAGTAATCTAGTTGGCTATTTTCTCCTCTGCTCAAGACCGCTGTTCTATACATGCATCTTAGTGCAATGATTTCACTGAAACACAAGTCTCCCTCTGTCTACTTATGGATGTTTCCCTTAGCTTAAAAAACATAAAGATTTGAGGTACAATTGATTATCTAGCTAGGTTGCAAAAACCTAAAACCTAAAGTAAACAAAAACACATTTGGCTCCCAAAGATGTCCTTGCAAACTGTTTTCTAAGAAATAACCACAGCTGCAGAAATAATTACAAGATTTATTAAGTTGAAGCACATAGAAAAACCAAATATTATTAACTCAAGATTCAAAATCCAAACTTAAAATAAATGATATTAAAAATATGTGGAACCCCAGTTTGTATCACACCATTAAAAGGCATGCAGGACAATATTGCGGACGGTAGCGTGATGGCAGAAATAGTAAATAATTTTGCTTTGGTATTTACCAGAGAGATAGAACAGGTAGACATAACATTGAATGATGAGATGATTTAAATGCATTTTTAAAAAAAGAACCTATTGTGGGGTAGTGGGTTGACAGTCATTTGGCTATTCACCCATTATGTGGAAAGCATCCTGACTCTGACCACCCTAAATGGCTGTCTGACCATTTCCAAGCTCTGGACTGATATTGAAGACTGCTCTTGACTTATAGTCTGAGACTTGCCGAGTGATGGCTGTCTTGGTTAACATGACCCAGGCCTGCAGACAACCTTGACAACTTCCTTCCTGTATGCATGTGCTAAATATCAAGAAAAAGACAGAAGTAGTATGAACCTGGTAACTCTGACTAAGGGGGCAAAATACAAAAAGGTGATGCAACAGTGAGTGAAAGGAGGTAGAGGTCCAGTCCATGAACTAGGTCCTTAGAACACCTGAGTGTTCTAAGGACCTTGATTTGATTGAAGCCAGCTGAAAATTATGATGTTTCCTAGCTTTATGCCTGTGCTAAACAGCACAGCAGGCTAACGATGACTTGATATCTCTAGCTGAGGTACAAAGTGCAAAAAGACATGGCACTGCAAAGGCAGGGATGGTATAACCCACCAACACACCAAAACAGCAGCTAATTAACTTGAAAGACCCAATACAGACATCAAGCAAAACTAATGTCATTTGCAAAATACTGTGCAAGAACTGGAACAAACACTACATTAGACAAACAGCCACCAGGATACATAAAATCAACTAGCCACAAAACGACATGACCCTCTCTCACTAGTATCCTTACATACAGATAAAGAAGGGCACCACTTCGACTGAGACAACACATCCATCCTAGGACAAGCCAAACAGAGACATGCACGAGAATTCCTACAGGCATGGCATTCCAACTGGAACTCTATCAACAAACACATTGACTTGAACGCAATTTTCCACCCCTGAGAAAAAGAACAGGAAATGACAACACCAACCCAAGGAAATCCAAACATATAAATAGAAAGCAGTAAACACCAGCAGTCTTCATCCGGAGGCTCACTGAAGATGTTACCTAGTATGGTGATGAAACGTCTGAAAATGAATCTACCAGCTCAGCGAGCAAACCTACATCCAGAACTTCAACCTGAGCTACAAATCTTTTCAAAACATGATATAAGCATTTAGGTGAAGTCAAAGTGAATGAGCGCTATGAAACAAGTAAAGAGTCCACAGATACAGCCTGACCCAGTTGATGACCTACGTCCGTATGTCCTTGAGCACAGTGTCCTTGTTACAACACTACAATGGTAGTTCTTGATGCAGAATTAAAGTGCAGATGCATCCTAAATGGATTGGAGATGTACCATGAGAATTCTTAGAGCTGGGGCATATGTCAGATGCGAATGTTCATGTATGCGGGTGTGGCTAGTGCTCACTGAGCATGCCTGGTGTCCAATATCAAGGTCCTTTCGACCAAGTGGCAAGTTGGAGTCACCAGATACACACACTTTTCTCCATATTGAGTTTTCTCAATGCTTATCTTGTATGGTGAGTTTGATATTCAGATTTCTGTCTTTCTGATGAGGTGAGTTGGCTTGTCAATAAGACATTTAACAAGAAATAATCTCTTTTAATTAGCAAATTACCACTGCTGTTGTCACAATCACAAAAGATGAAATAAGAAACTCCTGATATTAAGGTCAACCTTGACGAACTACTTGTTTGATTCTGCCAAAAATCTCACCAGAGCCCACCTTGCTCAGACCCTATAAGATTCAGATAATACTGTTTAAAAAAAAGTAAATGGTGCATATCTCAGGAAATCCTGCCCCTCTTTGCTCCTCATGCCATTATGATCTCAACCTTTTTTTGGAAGAATTGGGGCCTCCTGGTTACCTCTCAGTGGAGTCAAGGAATCTACTCTCACTTTAAGAAGGAGCATATAACTTTGTGTTCCTTGCTCTGTTCAATCACCCCATGATCTTTGGATGTTATGATCTGCCTGAACTGCACGCAAAACAAAACTTTTTACTGTACCTAGATATATGTGGCAATAATAAAGTAATAAATCAAGTTAAACAGATCAATTGTCTCTTTACCAGTTTGCTTAAGGTCTTAGCGATCATGCATGATCAAATGTAGTTGTACTAATTGCTATCATGCAATAAACCTTCTTGTTATCTAAGAATAATACCTTTTCTGATTTCTATGGTGTTGCATCCTCTACTAGTAATCACCAGATAGGCTCAAGACAAAGCAGGATTGGCAGCAGCAAACTACCTTAGAAAACCCTTATCTACATACTGGTAGAGGTTGCAGATTCACAAGTAGTCAGCACTGGTCATCTGAGAAAATAGTGCAGACAATTCAAGACAAACAGGTTTGTAAGAAATTCTTCTCTGACCTCTGTTCGATAATTGTTCGTCACATTGATGCCCTGTTCCACCCCAAGATGAGATTTGGACCACATACAGTACAATCACTGAAAATATCTATTTGTACCTCCACAACATCTCATTGCTCTGCCACATTACTACTCCCTTACTGATGAAGCCTTCACCCATACCTGTCTTATCTCCAGACTTTACCATTTTAATGCAGCTAAGTGCCATACAACAGGCTAATGTAAATTTGAGATTTTCCAAAGCTCTGCCAGCCATGTCCTCATTCACTGACCTATGAATTAGCATTTTGATTTTAAAATTCAATTTTTTGTTTTCAAATCCAAATACTTTTGCAATCTTAATAATCTGTAGCCCTACAATATCTTGTATTGTCAACTCTCTGAATGTCCTCAATTTTAAGTGTTCCATTATTGGTAGACCTGCCTTTATTATCCAAGGCCATAAATTCTGAAATAATTTACCTGAGCCACTTTATCTTTCCTTTTTTTTTTGAGACAATTCTTTACACCAAATGCTTTAACCAACCTCACTAATATCATCTTACGTGGCTCAGTGCCAGATTTTGGGAAATTACTGGAGAAATGCCTTGTGTTGTTTTACTGTGTTATAATTACAAAATGTTGTGATAACTTTCACATTCACCAGGTGAATTACAGAATTAACCTGTTATGTCTTTTTTGGCTGCATTTCATTTTCATTCCTTGACTCACTCGTTACTGTGCTGGAAGCAGTTGTTTGTTTCTTCTCTGTTTGGTCGATTCTTGGCCTGTCAGGATTTCACACATACCTAATCAGCTCAAATCAGACAACAAATGAAGATGTAAGTATTTGTTTCATTGCATGCAAAGAAAATAGTTTAAGCAAATATCAAGAATGAGCATTAAAATATATCAGCTTATAATTTGATTAAGAACTAATGTGAAAGAAAACAATTGTAGACAAGTAGAATATTTAGCTGACATTGATAATACAAGTCAAATAATTGAAGTGTTGTCCTGAATACAGGCTTAAAATATTCTGAAATGAGCACTGATCAGGTCTAATGTCTAGCATTGATTGGACAAATCCAGTTTCTACATTTTTATTTCAACTAAAAGGCTGCATTATATTGTACTTTGGACATATCTGTTCTGTAATAAAAGGTAGATACATCATATAAAGGAGAATCAAAGTATACTAATGTCAGGTAGTCAGGTTGAGCTTAATGGACCAAAGATCTTTTTCAGCAAGTCATTGTGTGTAAGTAATGTGAATGCACAGGTTTGATTCCTATGCATTGGTTAATATGATATATCCCTATAAGATATAGTAGAGGGCAGAAAATCTGTTAATCTTATATTTTGTCATAATGTTACTGACACTGCACTCTCAATGATTAATCATTCAGGCAAGGTCTTGAGCAAAATTGAATCCAAAGTGAAAATTAGAAGCTTAAAAGTGTGTGTGATAAAGGTTGTCACATACTGCTTGAAATTTGCTTTCCAAATTAGCTTTGTTGGGATTGCATACATTTGATTCAACACTTACTACTATAGTTCAATATGTTATTTAAAAGAACTAATGTTAGTACTTCATACTCATTGATTCACCTGATATGGCATAAATTTTATAGTTGGCAGCAATTACTTCAATTTATTAAGTCATTTTGTAGTGGTAAGTTTCATGTTTCTATTAAAGAGTGAAATTGAAGGGTACAAAGGTTAAAATTATTGAGACTTCTTTAAGTGTTTCGATCCAATTTGTTGAAAATTAAATGCTTTGTGTGAACTATTCTTAATGGTTGGTTTTAATTTTGTCCTTGCAGATTAAAGGATCCTGGTCAAACAAAAGAAGCAAAGATAATTACAATCCATATAGCTATGGAAATATCTTCACAAATTGTTGTGCAGCTTTGTGTGGGCCATTGCCACCGAGGTGGGAAATGATTGTGATGGGCAATAAATCATTGTTCTGAGATTTCCTTCCATTGTTTCTTTCCCTTTCAACACAATAAGGAATATTAATTGAATAAAACTTGAATTTATATGAAGAGTTATTTTTTAAGTCCTCAAATGAATTCAACATGTATAATTATATTGTTATGTTTCCACATGGTGGACTAGCTCTGTATAGCATTTACTTAAGAGTACAATTAATTTTTACAAACATGAATCAGCTTTCTAAAAGAAATCTAATTGTTAATTACAAATATTTTTATGCATGTCATTGAACTAAAATACTGTAGTTCTACTTTACTGGGACAAATCTTCCCGTGGAAAACTAGACTTCCACACTACCATAGCTCACAAAATGCACGCCGAAACCATATGTGATCTTCCAAGAAACTTAATCTCTTTGTTCAAGGGTCAGGTTAGCAAGCCACAGTGGAGTTCATGAGTAGTATGGATACAGAGAATGGCCAGTCATGAGTCCTTTGTTCTCCAACAATTTAAAGGCTCGCTAAACCACACTACTCAGTCCTTTACTGTCATGTCATGCCATGCCATCTTGCATTTCCTGATGCCAGTCCACACCCGTCACATTCCCCTGTGCCATCTCATTTTCCATCCCATCTCACATTTTCAATACAACCCGAGCCATCTCTATACCTCCATGCCAAACTGTGATCTCCATGTATCTTACATAGCAACTCATCCAGTTCTCAGGAGCCATGTAATAGAAATGGAATTTGTTTTAAAATATTATTGGAAAATGCTTAAACCTCTAACATTACAAGAAAACCCTGAATTCAAATTCAATATCATTGATACCAGACCAAAGAAAAAGGAAATAAGGATATAATCCTTTAGATGCTTATTAGGCTTACGAACAAACAAGCATCATATCAAAGGTATCTGTGGTTATAGGTTTGTAAAGGTTACATTCATTCTTGGATCAGTTGCTGGGCTGAAAGTTTCAAACCCAAACAATTATTCAGCATAGCTACAGGTTTCATATTAAAAGCTCACTGATGGAACAGATTTCCATTTCAAAACAGGATACCCATCAATCAGTAAAAGACAAGCAGGTGTAGATCTTACTTTTTTTTCTTTCAAAAGCAGTGTTTTAACAGCCAGATCTGCCAATCCCATTAAATAAGAATACAGAAACATGACAGCAGAATACATATTTTAATGCACCATGCTACTTTGTTCTTTGGAAAACTTACTTTAATTCATAGTGCTGATTTTTATAGGTAATTAAATCAAATTAATGCTGATTTTTTTTTCAGAACGTCTTCACCCTGCCCACAAATATCAATTTGATTAAATACAGAATATTTCAACCTGAATTGTCTGTATTAACTTAATTCAACATATACGGTTTAATTGCATTTCTAGGTCATAAACCATTATGGTATTAGCAGTAAATGTTTACTTTTGAAAAAACACATGAAGTACACTAAAAGAAAGATATAATTTGCTAATCCTTTCTAATGTTACAAAAGACTGGTCATTTTGCTGTTATAAGTCTCTCATATAATCTTGAATAAGTCTGTTAATCTTATCCATAAGTAGATTTTATAGTCAATTACTAACTTTACTTTTATTTTTTTAATAGTTTAATTGATCGAAGAGGAGCGATCCAGTCAGATACACCACAGTCAGTTGCGCCACCAAATGGAATCACCACATATGGGGCCACACAATCTCAGAGCAACATGGTAGGATCCATGCCATAGTGTTGCTCACTGAGATCCTGTCATTGTTTATTTTCACCATCCTTTTCCATCTGTTTCAGTAGTACATTTCACCAACCCTAGAAAAAAACAAGTATAGTAAGAACAGCCGTTCCAAGCCACCGTGATTAACGAGGTGTCCTGCACACGAGAAAAGCCTTTTTGCTTCACAGAAGTGTCAGTTTGACTAAAAACAACTGAAGAATGGAGAATGTGAATGTCATGGAGCCTTTCTAGTCACTCTGAGAAAATAAAGAAATGTGACCAGATGCCAATTGGTCCAGGCATAAAAAGTATTGAATTTTCTTCAGCATTCAGTTTTAATACAGTTTGAAGTCAGTTTCAGCTATGTAAAACTGTTTTATACATTTGGAAAAAAGGATGGCCTGCATCTGAGCCTAAGTACAATCAGAGAGAGAGAGAGAATATGAAATGCAATTTGCATCTTGAAGAAGAGGCAGAACGATATTTTAGGCGGATTCATAGGCTGCCACATTTGCACCTGGGTAAATTTTGTAGTCGAACTTAATTATTTGAGTCTCCATAGTTAATATTTGGCTTTGAATTATATCGAATTTACATTACATGGTAACGCAGAAACAGACGATTTAGCCCCACTGGTTTGTGTTGATGTTTACATTCCAAGAAAGAGCTTCTGTCTTCCTAGTTCACCTAACATTGTGTGCACATCTTTCAATTTCTTTCTTCTGCTACTCATCTAACTTGCCCTTTCTGGCACTTATGGGATTCATGTCAACTGGTCGAAGTGATAGTAATTTCCACAACCATTTACTGGATAGAAAAGATTTTTGATTTTTTTTCTGGATTACATACTCGATTTATTAAAGCCAATCATAATTTGAAAGAGCTCTTTTGGGTCATACTTTAGCCTTCTCTTGATTTCAGATAACAGCCTCAGCCTGATTATGTTTGTTCCTAACTCGTACAGTGTCTCAATTCAAGTATTACTTATGTAATTTTATTTCTCGGTTTCAGTGCCTGTATATCTTTCTCTAATACAGAGACCAGAACTGCATAAAGTATTCCAAATATGGTCTAAAGCCCTGTAGAAGTCTAATATAACTGATTTTCAATTCCATCCATCCTTCTAGAAATTAATACAAGTGTTTTATTAGCATTTTTATGACTTTGTGAATTTGTGTTGCTATGTTTAATGATTTGTCATTATGTACTTTGATTCTTTTGCTCCACCTACACAATTTAAGTTAGTATTTTTTCAAAGCAAATCACCTCCTTATTCTTGCTATTACAATGTAGCACCTCATCCTTCCATATTGAAACCATCTTGCCACTTATTGCTAATGCTGCATTGTATTTTGTTGAATTTTTTTGCACTATTATGTGCACCTCAGTTTGATGCCATTCATAAATTTTGAAAGTGCATTTCTGACTCTAAATCATTTCTGTACTGTTTAACACCTTCCACTAGTGTGTTTAGTTACCTTTAACCCCTACTCTGTTCTGCCTTTTAGATTGCTGTCCATCTGTTACTTGTCCCCTGACTCCATGAGTGCTGAATGTAATAATGAGTTTATTGTGAAATAAATATATCATCAGAGCTTTTTGGAAATTCAAGTATACTGCCATTACCCATGCATATTTATTCTGTAATTTCAAGTAAGGTTGGTCAATTAACATGACCTTGCCTTTTGATCTCCAAGTTGGATTTGTTTTAGATTTTAGTTTCTATAAGCTTTTATTGTGGTACAGTATAGAAGAGGCCGTTTGACCAATTAATTGAACTCCCCTGTGTTTCCTCACTAGCCTGCCAAGTATTTGTTTCAAGTATGTATTTCCTTTTGACAGTTGCTTTGAATCTTCTTCCATTATCTTTGAAGATGGCATGTTCTAAACTGTAATAACTTGCTGCATAGATTCCCCTCTTATCACATCTGATTCTTTGCCAATCATTTCTATCAGATGTATCATGACAAAATTCATGACTTTGAGCACTTCTATTAAATCCCTCCTAACTGCTTCCACTCTAAAAGAGAACATTTCTAGCTTCTCTAGCTTCTCTGGTAACTCTCCATATTCTTCCGAATATGCAATGCACAGAATCGGACACAATACTCCAGTTGAGACTTAATGATTGATTTATGCAAGTTTACGTTTTCTTTTTAATTGCACATTTAGTTCATTTAGCAAAATCTCAAGCTGCAGGATGTATTATAAGTTACTCAAATCACAAATCCTTTTTTAAGTCTGGATAATGAATTATTAGAAGACTTTGTTATTTAGAGCAATAATTGTGGTAATTTGATTTATGTCTCACCATGTCTGCTCCATTAGGATGAAAACTTTCACCCACCTTACATTTCAGGGAACAAAGACCTTTTAATATGATTGCAAAGTTCTTTATAAAGTAAGGTTTAGTGTGAATTTAATTTTTTTCTACATGAGGACTTTCATAAATGGTTTGCAAAATTAACTTGTTGCATTCTTGTTTTTCTGCAACTAATGATGTTTAGAACAGCTTTTTTAAAAATGTCAATTGACATGGTTTTTGTCATTCTTGCAGCATTCTATACAAGGCTATTGCTGACCTCTAATATAAAACTATGTACTCCTTGTAAGAAATCTTCACTTATAAGGCAAACTTAATCCGGTTCAGTTCTTGGGCAGCTATGGAACGGATTTGGAGAATTATTGGCATTTAGGTAATAGAAGGAATATTTAGAAGCTAGAGTGCAATTTCAACTTGATCAGTATTTAAACACACTTTATGCTGTGGAAAATCTTAAGCCAGTCATTACATGAGAGTCCTTAGTCGCTAAGATTAGATTAGATTAGATTAGATTAGATTAGATTACTTACAGTGTGGAAACTCTCAGCAGATGAGAGATGGGAAATCTCTCAGCAGCGAATCTACGTTTAGACCAAGAATCCTTTTGGCTAACTTGAAGCAGCATTCCCTTCAGGGAAATGACAAGAAAAATTGTCTATCCTATGAACTAGAGGAAAACTGAATAGAGGAAAATAGAGGTGCAGTTTTTGTTTTTAACTGTTTCTATATATAATTTTGGCACAATAAGTTGTGAATATACCAGGAAGGTAGAAAAATAGAGAAGCTAGTTGTGCAGTATCATGGTAACGTGTAAAAGAGAAATACTTTTTGCATTTTGCACTGCCTTTCATGACCACAGGATATCCCAAATTGCATTGCAACCAATAAACTACTTTTGATCCATCTTCACTGTTGTAATGATGGAAATGTGGCTGTTAATCTGTGCACAAAATGTTCCCACAAACAGTAATGTGCTGAGAACTAGATAGTCTGTTTTAGTGGTGGTGGTGGTTGCAATGAAAAACATCTCTCAAAATTTGATTGGGTGCTTTTAAAAAAAAAGTGCTAACTGCATTCATTGCTGCATGTGATAATTTGTATTCTTCTGTGCAAATAGCTTAAAACCAAATCATCACTTGAGTTCTAAAAGAATTTCTCATTCTTATTCTTTTGATGATTGATCACTTAATTGAGAGACTAACATACCTGTTAACAATTTTCACCTTGGTTTCAAGTAGCTGAATTTATATTTCACATAGCTTTATTTACTTGTGCCATAAATCAGCCTTCCCTGTGAGTTCCACAGGGATTCTCCTAAACACTTGCAGTTATTTAAATGAGAAGTTAGCAATAACTGGGAGAGGGGTGGCTGGTGGTTGGAGTATTTAAATAGCTATCAACATTCTTTCCTGAAATTCCACCAAAGTTACAGGGGTAGCTTTGGGGAAACTCCATGGAAACTTTGCTCCAGAAAATGAAAAGCGAATCAAAATGTCGCATTACTTTGATATGAAAGTTTGATATTATTGCATCTGGCTTCCATTTGTCATTGTTGACAGTATTTCTTTCATACGTGTGCCATTTGGAATCTGCTCATCCATTTGTGAAGACATTTCAACTATTTGTTTAGATATTTAGCATATAGTTTACTGCAATATCTATACGAATTTCTAGAAAACTGAATAACAACTTTCATTTAATTAACACAGCTTGTACCATACAGGGTACAACCAATATTCAGCATCAGTGTACTTGAATTAACAATGAGACATACGTAATCATGTAACACCTAACATATGTGCAATGTAAGCCTTTGCTTGATGCAAACTATATTTGTTGTCATTTCGATGTTAAGGATAAGAAACCTCCTTATGTGTTCTATACTGATTGTTATTTAAAAACAAAGTCCACATCAATTTCCATCTTTAAGGTCCTTTATATTTATGGCGACAAATTAAATTAGCCAAAATCAAAAAAGTGCTTCTGTACATCTAAGAGTACGTAATTTTAGAGCTGTATTTGACAAGGTTACTGGACCGAATCTTTTCATTATATATTTTGAGCTGTCACTAAATATTTGTAACAATGTACATTTCATGACAACATCCCAAATGTTTGACTTCTAATGATCATGACGTGTCTAACGCTTTATTCACTAATTTTCCAAGTATGGCAGACTGAGTATAAATCAAAAATGCACTTTTTGCTCCTGACACTTTTCTTAAAACAAACTAACAATAATAAGTGAGGGATTACAGGAAGTAATGTGGATAAAATATTTATCATGAAATTCTTACAAGTCTTCCCCAAAGGACATAGCAAGATTATTTGTTTCATAATGTTATTGTAAGAGGGTAACTAATTAATTATCCTGTTCTGTGCATAAGCCTCCAAGAAATTCAACAATTTAACTTCTCCAAGGCTGAGGGGTGACCTCCAAGGCTGAGGGGTGACCTTATAGAGGTTTCTAAAATTCAAAGTTTGGTAGAAGATTTGTAGCTCGGGTGCTCGTTGTTGTGGTTCTGTTCGCCGAGCTGGGAATTTGTCTTGCAAACGTTTCGTCCCCTGTCTAGGTGACATCCTCAGTACTTGGGAGCCTCCTGTGAAGCGCTTCTGTGCTGTTTTTTCCGGTATTTATAGTGGCTTGTCTCTGCCGCTTCCGGTTGTCAGTTCGAGCTGTCCACTGTAGTGGCCGGTATATTGGGTCCAGGTCGATGTGTTTGTTGATAGAGTCAGTGGATGAGTGCCATGCCTCTAGGAATTCCCTGGCTGTTCTCTGTTTGGCTTGCCCTATAATGGTAGTGTTGTCCCAGTCGAATTCATGTTGCTTGTCGTCTGTGTGTGTGTGTGGCTACTAAGGATAGCTGGTCGTGTCGTTTCGTGGCTAGTTGATGTTCGTGTATACGGATCGTTAACTGTCTTCCTGTTTGTCCGATGTAGTGTTTCACACACACAGACCAAGTCCTAAACTATGAAAGCAACCACCCCAACACACACAAACGAAGTTGCATCAGGACACTATTCAAAAGGGCCACAACACACTGCAGCACACCAGAACTACAAAAAGAGGAAGAGGAACACCTATACAAAGTATTCGCCAAAAACGGATACCCTCGCAATTTCATCAACAGATGCCTAAGGGAGAGACAACGGAACGAGGACATGCCGCAACCCAAAGGACTAGCCACACTACCATACATCAGGAGCATTTCTGAACTGACAGCCAGACTATTGCGACCACTAGGACTCATAACAGCACACAAACCAACAGCCACGCTCAGACAATAACTCACCAGAACAAAGGACCCGATACCCAACATGAGCAAACCTAATGTAGTGTACAAAATCCCATGCAAGGACTGCAGAAAACACTACATCGGACAAACAGGAAGACAGTTAACGATCCGTATACACGAACATCAACTAGCCACGAAACGACACGACCAGCTATCGACACGACACGACACGACAGGAGGCTCCCAAGTACTGAGGATGTCACCTAGACAGGGGACAAAACGTTTGCAAGACAAATTCCCAGCTCGGCGAACAGAACCACAACAGGTTTCTAAAATCATGAGGGACATGGATAGGGTAAATAAACAAGGTTTTTTACCTTGGGTCGGGGGAGTCCAGAACTAGAGGGCATAGGTTTAGGGTGAGAGGGGAAAGATTTAAAAGGTACCTAAGGGGCAACCTTTTCACGTCGAAAGTGGTGCTTGTGTGGACTGAGCAGCCAGAGGAAGTGGTGGAGGTTGCTACAATTACAACATTTAAAAGGCATCTGGAGGGGTACATGAAGAGGAAAGGTTTAGAGGGATATAGACCAAGTTCTGGCAAATGGGGCTAGGTTAGGTTAGGATATCTGGTCGGCATGGACAAGTTGGACCAAGGGGTCTGTTTCCTTGCTGTACATCTCTCTGACTTTATTGATTCCATCAGGTCACTGTTTGCTAAAGTAATTTTTGTTTGCCTGAAAAAGTAAAGCAGTCAAAAAAAATCTTTCATGAGAAAACCTTGGTTCCAGAAATGGAAAATGGTTCAGCTTAGTGGTTAAGTTCAGTTTAAAAAAATGCAAGTTACAAAGTCACAGAGATTTACAGCAAATGCCTTCAGCCTGCTGTACCCACACCAGTCAAAAACGACCTTCTAACTCTTCTAATCCCATTTTCTAGCACTTGGCCCGTAGCTTTGTATGCCTTGGCATAACAAGTGCGTGTCTAAATACTTAAGTGTTTTGAGGGTTTCTATCTGTACAGGCAATGAGTCCATATTCCCATTATTCTGTGTGTGAAAAAGTTTTTCCTCACGTCATCTCTAATACTTAAATCCATGCCCCCTTGTCATTAATACCTCCATCACGGGGAAAAGTTGCTACCTGTCTACCCTATCTATGCCACTCATAATTTTATACATCTCAAATTGTGTCCCCTCATAATCTCCTCTGCTCTAAGGAAGACAGCCCCAAACTGTCCAGTCTCTCTTCCTGAATGAAACACTTTATCCACTTCTCCCTTAAGGACCAGTATGCATGCACACCAAAGTCCCTCTGATCCTTTGTACTTCCCAGACTCCTACCATTCATCATTTATTCTCTTGCCTTGTTGCCCAAGTCCATCACTTCACATTTATCTGAATTGAATCCCACTCTTTTCTGAATGCTTAAATATAGAGGTCAGAAATGAAATTATACAAAACAATGGGAAATAAGAGAAAACCTTCAGCAAATAAAGCATTTTTAAGTGTATGTTACTGCTGCAGCGATAAGCATTTTGGTGTAATCGCAGAAGCATTATTGCTGTTATGAAAGTCATTCTGAACCTTAGTGCTTTTATAGTTAAACAGTTGGCTTGCTCAGGAAGTTCATAATTTCCTGCAGATACCAATACTGTCAGGGTCAAAACTGTCATTTTTAGATGAGGCTTTTATTTACAGAGATTACTGATATTTTTGAAAATTCAGATGTTTGGGCTTCTGCCTTAGTCATATTTTTATGCCACAGTTGGAACTGAAATTATCTGTTCTACTATGTAGGTGTTAGTTCCAACTGTAGTCTCTATTTGCACTGCAACAATGTTGGAATTGCCTTATGAACTTTTACATGCCCATTTAAAAGACCCAATTGTTTCTTTTGTGTAAAGAAACAATATTACAAGAAGGGCTTTTGTGTCACAGCTCTCAGTCAGGAGGCCCAGGTTAAAATCCCATCTGCTCCAGAGATAAGTAGAACATCCTTGACAGTTTGATTAAAAAGAAACTACAGGGAGGTGAAGAATTGTTTTTCATATTGTGACATCTGGATTTTGTTTGATTTTATTTACCTAAGTTTGTTTCGACTGCCTTAAGTGTTTGTACTGCAGCATTATGATGTTAAAGTTACATGTTTTTATAATGTTGCCAAATAAATCATAGTAAATTATTACCTATTTTTATAGCATTACAAGCAGGTCACCTTAAGAGAGACATACATCGATTGCAAACATAAAAGCAAGTTGTCTATATGTTTTTTTTTTGGTATTTGATTTAACGTTGGCTTGTTAAGTTGATAAATATAAATCGAATACATGCCATTTTTTAGAATCAAAATTTTCCTGGCGCTGTCATGGAAAGCTGATACTCTACCATCATAATTGGAATGAGCAATAACCAGCAAGCAAATTAGTGCCGATCTCACTGTGGCCTATACTTGCAATAAAAAAAGTCAAAGTTATTATTGCACAGAAGAAGGTAATTGAGCTTATCAAGTGCATGCTGACTGTCTGTTGAGCAATCCAATCAGCACTATTCCCTCAGTTTGCCCCTGTATCCCTTCAAGCATATTTATTTCAGTGTTCATCAAGATTTATGATCTTCATCATTTCTGTTTCCACCACCTTCATATTGCCTTGCTAACTATGTTTTCAAAATGCCACATCACTTCCAAAGACACATGTCCATGAACCTTCAGATTCTTCTGTCCTTGTACAATGTTTAAAATACTGCTGTTAAGTCTATATTGCTTCTTCCTACCCTTTCTGATGAAAGTTATCCCCTTGCATTTCTTTGTTAAACTTCAATTGTTACTTGTTTACCTGTACGGCTAGCTTACCTGTGTCTGTTTGAATTGGTTGGTTCTCTGTCTGCCACATCTGATTGGATATAAAGTGCTCTAAATTAAACCTCGTTCTTGTTATTTTCTCTTTACAAAACAACCACACAGATTCTTTAATTTCTGTTATTCTCTTTCATTCATCATGCTATGAACCACTTTACATGTAAGAACACATTTCATTCTTTTAAGTGTTTCTTCACCAGTTGACATTCAAGCAAAATTATCTTGTATTTATCCAGAATGCTGAAATACTTGGTGATTCCATTTGTTTCCTCTTTCCCATAATCTAACCCTGAATATGATCAGTTTATAATAGGTATTTTGCAAATGTGTCTACATTCACAATATATTAAACTTATTAAGTCTAAATAACATACACTTGTGCCAACCCTTTCCTGCTAATAAATTGCTATGACCACACTTACAATAGAAATAACCAATCTATACTTACCTTACTATACCATAATAACATCCTTCACCAATGGTGAAGTTGTAGTGTTTCAGTTTTGTATCCCAGAGCTCTTCAACCTGCACACAGATGCATGCAGCTATCAATTTGACTGTTCCACTTCCCAGATGTCTTTAAGATTAACATTCACTATAAATGCAATGTAATGGCAGTATTATATAAGTCTGATGAATTAGAGGCTGATTTCATATTGTGCCAATTATACTCCCCATGTCTCACTCCACTTCATCAAATTGCCGCATTTGACCTTGACACCCCAGTTGGGAAACTGATCTAATTGGAACAGACAGATGAGGATTGATAGTTGTCCTCCTGGCTGAAGTATCTCAAACACAGTATATTCTCAGAATAAGGGCTACTTATTTAAGGCTGAGATATGGATACATTTCTTACCCTAAAGGCTTATAAACATTTGGAAGTCTGTACCCCAAAAGTCAAAGATTCTCCATCACCAAATATATTTAAAGCTGAGATGGCCAAAGTTTTGAAACAAGATATGGAGAATGGGCAGGAAAATAAAGTTGATGGAGAAGATCAACCTTAGTCATATTGATTAGCAGAGCAGACTAAAGGAAGTGTATGCTTTGCTTCTATTTCTTACCTTCCAGGTGTAAAGCCACAGTGGAATTCTAAATAAAGTTGACCATTAAGAATTTCTAGTTGGTCCTTGTAGCTTGGCTAAATCCAAGATAACTGACCAAATATGTAAACACAGTTTTTCATCCCTTGCCCTCATCTTCACCTTTTCTGCAGTTGTATATTCCCTTGGAATTTGCAAAAAAAAAAGCAATGCAATGTAAACACTCAGCCATTTGGAGAAAAATATTCTTAAAATCCCACTCCAGTCACCACCAGTGATCAAAATCAGTGGAGATTTCAAGTTAGATGAAGTGACAACATCTTACATCATCCTTGAGTATGTTCAAGCAGCTCTAGCAAAATTGAAGTAAATGGAAATTAGGAAGATAACTGCACTGTTTAGAGTCATGACTCGCACAAGGAAGATGGTTGTGATAGTTGGAGGCTAATCATTTCAGCTGTTTCATCAATGACCTTCTCTCCATGAGGTCAGAAGTGAGTGTGTCCGCTGATACTTGGACAATGTTGAGTTGTATTCACAGCTCATTTGATTTTGAAATAGTCCATGTTCATATACAGTAATTATGGAAAGTATCCAATGGTTGGTAACATTTCTACCACATTTGCCAGGCAATAACCGTCTTCAGTGACAGAACTTGACCATTTCTTTTTAATATTCAACATCATCATCTTTGTAGAATCCCCTACCCTCAATATCCAAGAGTTGCCTTTGATCAGAAACTTAATTTGGACCAGCCATAAAAACACCCATCAAAGAGTAGGATAAGGGTGGTGATTTCTGCACCAGTTATTTCATTTCCTGAGTCTCCAAAAGCATGCCCACTATTTATAAGGGATAAGTCAGGTCTGATGAAGCAGTCCTCATTTGTCAAATATGTGTAATTCCAACAACATTGAGATAGCTTGACAATCCAGGTCTACAAGATGCCCCCTAATAACCATATAGGTTCCTTAAGCATTACATTATGACATGAAGCTGTGCCATTCAGAAGATTGGCAGCAAATGCAAGGGAACATTATCGCCTGCAAGTTCTGCTCCAAATCATACATCATTCTGACTTGAAGCTATAGTACTGTCACAGGATCAAAATCCTTGAGCTGCCTAATGCAGAATAGGTGTACCCACATCAAATGGAGTGCAGTAATTCAAGAAGGCAGCCTACTGGCATCTTCTCAAGGACAATTCGGATGAATGACAGATGAAACTTTCTTTTATGGATAGGCTGGGTGCAATGTCTGAAATGTGCACAAATTTTCTGAGACCAATAAATTTCATGCTGATTGTTATTTTATTTCCCCATTTATTTAATCCTGGTTCAGATCACCAAAAGGCAAACCTCAGTGTGTGCACTTTTATTCTTGTGTGCACAGTTTTAAAATGCAACTGTTCCAGGCACAAACCTCCACTCACCTTCAGTGGAAATGCAGCAAATCACAAAGTGATGTAAAATTACGGGGACTCAGCCTCATGATTCTACCACTAGTTACTTGTCTTGAACTAAGATTTGGGTATTCCTGGGCAAAAAGTCAAGGAAAATCAGCACTTCTGAAATAAGCTAATCCTGGTTTAAAACTATACATATATATTTTATATCACATGAACATTGTGTAGCATCAAATTAGAATTACATTGCATTTTTGTGCAAGCTTGCTCTTTTGGCAGGAGTTAATCCGATCAACATTTTTCAGTAGACCCCATTGTACAGTGATGTACAGTCCTAATTTTGTCTGTATTTTCTAAGATATTTTATTTCCACAAGATAACTAACGTGTAGGCTGGTGAATAAATTATATGGAAGGTCAATGTGAATCAAGAAAAAGAACAAAAATTGCTGGAAATACTTGAGTCAAACAGCATCTTTGCAAAGAGATTAAGATCACGGTTTAAGTCAAAACTTTAACTCTGTTTTCTATGTATGGATGCTACTTGACTGCCGCGTATTGGTGTGTAACAGAATAATCGGAGTCAGAGTTGCTGTAGCAATGCTTATTTTTACATGCATTTGTAGTTTGGAGCTATGGCTGACTTCAGTCTATCTCAGTCGAGAGTGTGGTGCTGGAAAGGCCCAGCAGGTCAGGCAGCACTCGAGGAACAAGACAACCGACATTTCGGTCAAAAGCATTCCTGATGAAGGCTTTTGCCCAAAACGTCGATTCTCCTGCTCCTTAGATGCTGCCTGACCTGCTGTGCTTTTCCACACCACATTTTCTTTTTAGATTACTTAGTGTGGAAACAAGCCCTTTGGCCCAACATGTCCACACCGACCCGCCGAAGCGCATCCACCCAAATCGCCTACATTTACCCCTGCACCTAACACTAGGGCGGCACGGTGGCACGTTGGTTAGCACTGCTGCCTCACAGCACTTGGGGACCCGGGTTCAATTCCCGCCTCAGGCGACTGACTGTGTAGAGTTTGCACTTTCTCCCCGTGTCTGCGTGGGTTTCCTCCGGGTACTCCGGTTTCCTCCCATGGTCCAAAGATGTGCAGGTCAGGTGAATTAGCCGTGCTAAATTGCCCGTGGTGTTAGGTAAGAGGTAAATGTAGGGTTATTGATGGGTTGCGCTTCGGCGGGTCGGTGTGGAGGACTTGTTGGGCCGAAGGGCCTGTTTCCACACTGTAATGTAATCTAATTAATCTACAAAGACTACGGGCAATTTAGCGTGGCTAGTTCACCTAACCTGCACATTTTTGGACTGTGGGAGGAAACCAGAGCACCCGGAGGAAACCCACGCAGACACTGGGAGAATGTGCAAACTCCACCCAGTCAGTCGCCTGAGGTGGGAAATGAACCTGGGTCTCTGGCGCTGGGAGGCAGCGGTGCTAGCCACTGTGCCGCCCACATTCTGTACTCTGATCTCCAGCATCTGCAGTCCTCACTTTTTCTCTTTCAGTCTACCGTATGTGATCATGAACTCCTGAAGTGGGACTCAAACTCAGCACTGCTGATTCAGAAGGTGTGACACTGCCTGCTGTGCCACAACAGTTCCTATCTGCTGAGTATTTCCAGCATTTTCTGTTTTATTTCATATTTACAGCATCTGCAAATTTTTATTTTTGTAATATGAATTACATATCTATCTACCATTTATATTTTAAAAGCCTACTTGAAGGAGTCTCTAATGTAACGTATTGTGATTTACAGCAAAAGTTTGGCAAATCCTATTTTACTTCGTATGACTTAAAGTTGTTATGGAGATAAAAACTTAGAAATGCGGTTCTTTAACATACAGTTCTGCACGTTCTAAACCATTCTAAACTAAAAAGCATTCATGCTATATTAGCGAGATTTGAGAAGATGTGTAGCTCAGGTTGAGGTTCTGGATGTAGGTTTGCTCGCTGAGCTAGAAGGTTCATTTTCAGACATTTCGTCATCTTACTAGGTGACAAATGAGCCTCCAGATGAAGCGCTGGTGGCATGACCTGCTTTCTGTTTGTGTTTAGGTTTTCTTGGGTTGCTGATGTCATTTCCTGTGCTGATGCCACTCCCTGGGGTGACGTCATTCCCTGTTATTTTTCTCGGGGTGGTAAATGGGATCCAAATCAATATGTTTGTTGATAGAGTTCCAGTAGGAGCTCCATGCTTCTAGGATTTCTGCCTATTTAACCTAGGATTTCTAGGGCAAACATGCAGAAAACTAGCCACCAGGATACATGAACATCAACTAGCCACAAAAGAAATGACCCACTCGCACTAGTATCCTTACATACAGGTGAGGAAGGACATCACTTCGACTGGGACAACACATCCATCACACTAATCTTGACTCTAATCTCCAGCATCTGCAGTCCTCACTTTCGCCTAGATATTGTTGGCAGATGAGTATAGAGTGAGTTGTGAATATGCAAGGGTGTTTTTCAGTTGTAAAGATATATAATTTTAAGACTGATCTCTCTTGTGAGATTATTAAATTTCATCTGACGCTGATCCAGATTCTCAGACTGACACTATTTGACCGCCTCTCAACTCCCATTTCCTTTTGAACACCTTGTCTGGAGGTCTGTAAAACACTGGATGGCAGCAAGATTTCTATTTGTTGGACAGAAGAGCAGAGCACTTCCTCAAGCAATTCCAAGATGAAGGCTGTACACGATGGGTTCACGACCCAGTAGCAGCGCACATTTCTGACCAGGTTGCCTTCATGAATGTGAGATTTACTTAGATCTGACCGTCCTTATTTACCTTATCTGACAGTCACATGCAAAAGACACTCTCCCTTCACTTCCTCTAAAACTTCCTGTGAACAAAGAAGCATACTTTCAAAGCTCATCTTTGCTTTGTATCAGTTCTTGTTTTGTCAGCTGCACATTGATGGTGTGGAAGCCTTTGTGGTTGATGAATCCTCCGAAATGGTGTGGAGCACTGCGATTGTCATATCCAGCAGACAGCGATGCTGTGCACCTGTGGAAAGTCAGTGAATGCCCCAAGTCTAAAAGCCTGCTCACTTAATTTTATTCTGAATCAAGAGAGCTTTGGGAAATTACTATTAATGTATCTACACTTCCTTTATCTATTTCTGTTAATCATGTGTTTGGAGATCATCAAGTACTGGAGATCACCTTGGTCCTATTATTTTTTCATTTATGATTTTTACCTTGTATTGAATCCACTTTATTCCTTCTCTTGATTTATTTAATCTTCCTTGTATTTCTTTTTATTTTAACCTCTGCCATTTCTTTACTCATAGCAATTTTTGAATATGTATATCGTAAATGAGGCCACATTTCCTGAACCACTCTTTCTTTCTCAACATTTTTATAAAAGCTATTAGGTTTTTTCCCCCCACATTCCCTTTCCCATCCTTAATTTATATCTTTTTGCTTTGAAAACTGGCTTTCATTTTGCCAGTCTACAGGGTTTGTAGACACCCACATCTGAAGAGTGAATTTAAAAAAAACTTACCTTATTTAAAACCTTAGTTTGTGCTTCTCCTTTCTCTGTTGCACTAAATATCACATTCAATCATTTCATGTTCTTTGTTGGAATTTTAAAATGGGATTAAAAACCTCAAAAAAAAAAATTTCACACTCTTGTCAAGTGATTCTTTCAATATCTATTGTTGATTTAAACTTGTAAAGCCCTTGTCACCAATTCAAAATCTATTGACATAAAAATTGCAATTGAAATTCTAATTAGGAGGGTTTTTTTAAATGGCAATTTTTCAATTTCTGTCTGCCTTTCCAAAGTTAAATATTTCTCTCTCTCTTGGTTGACTGACAAATGAAATTTCACCCATTTGCACGCTTAATGGCATTTACTTTCAAGTTGTTGGTTCTTTCAAAGCTGATAAGTTGCTGGATTTTAATACTCTTCCTCGTTATTTTGATTTGACTGCTCAAAATTGGCAAATAACTAATAATTAAAACTTATTTCTAAATTGACAGACATACATTTACAATATATTTATAATATTTTATACTACCTACATTATGTAGACCTATTTAGACAATAGGTGCAGGAGTAGGCCATTTTGCCCTTCGAACCTGCACCGCCATTCAATGTGATCATGGCTGATCATTCCTAATCAATATCCTCTTCCTGCCTTATCTCCATAACCCTTGATTCCACTATCTTTGAGAGCTCTATCCAACTCTTTCTTAAATGAATCCAGAGACTGGGCCTCCATTGCCCTCTGGGACAGAGCATTCCACACAGCCACCACTCTCTGGGTGAAGAAGTTTCTCCTCATCTCTGTCCTAAATGGTCTACCCCATATTTTTAAGCTGTGTCCTCTGGTTCAGCACTCACCCATCAGCAGAAACATGTTTCCTGCTGCCAGAGTGTCCAATCATTTCATAATCTTATATGTCTCAATCAGATCCCCTCTCAGTCTTCTAAACTCAAGGGTATACAAGCCCAGTCGCTTCAGTCTTTCAGAGTAAGGTAATCCCGCCATTCCAGGAATTGACCTCGTGAACCTACGCTGCACTCCCTCAATAGCCAGAATGTCTTTCCTCAAGTTTGGAGACCAGAACTGCACATAGTAAACCAGATGTGGTCTCA
The DNA here is from genome assembly GCF_047496795.1 of Chiloscyllium punctatum. NCBI lineage: Eukaryota > Metazoa > Chordata > Chondrichthyes > Orectolobiformes > Hemiscylliidae > Chiloscyllium > Chiloscyllium punctatum. Next base: position 75,919,416 of record NC_092749.1, read on the forward strand.
CCAGGGCCCTGTACAGCTGCAGAAGCACCTCTTTGCTTCTATACTCAATTTCTCTTGTTATGAAGGCCAGCATGCTATTAGCCTTCTTCACTACCTGCTGTACCTGCATGCTTGCCTTCATTGACTGGCGTACAAGAACACCCAGATCTCTCTGTACTGCCTCTTTATCTAAATTGATTCCATTGAGGTAGTAATCTGCCTTCCTGTTCTTGCCACCAAAGTGGATAACCATACATTTATCCACATTAAACTGCATCTGCCATGCATCTGCCCACTCACCTAACTTGTCCAGGTCACCCTGTAATCTCCTAACATCCTCATCACATTTCACCCTGCCTCCCAGCTTTGTATCATCAGCAAATTTATAAACTAAATAACTTTTAGAACCATTTAAATTTTCCCCTTTCGTCTAAAAATAGATTATTAATTATATATTTGACTCAATATTTCATTTTGATCAGAATAGAAGAATATAGTGCTATTACTGGCGGAAAATGCGGTTTTGCTTTAAATCCTAAGATGTAAGATTTGTGCTGAGTCTGTCATAATCATCTTGAATTTCCCTGGCAAATCTATCAACTTCCTTTATGAAACCCAAAACAAATTGCTCCATTTTGCTGGGTTTTTTTATAATGGAGATTGGGAAATTCCTGCATGAATTTTATCTCTCAAAAATTTACCATGTACCTCCCCATGTTTGGTATGGTTCTCCCTGCACCTCTCAATTTAAAACCTGAAAATATCATAACAGGACCTTGTTATGACTGTTAGTAAAAATTGCTTGGGTCTGATGATTCCAGTCCCCTTTCTTTGTCTATTCTGTAGTGTGATAGCAGGATTAATGGCTAACCTACATATCCCTGAACACTATGGGCAATTTAGCGTGGCTAACCCACCTAACTTGCACATCTTTGGACTGTGGGAGGAAAGCAGAGCACCTAATGGAAAACCACTCAGACATGGGGAGAACATGCAAACTCTACACAGTTGAAATTATTTGACACCCTAACTTGGCTTCCAAGTCATGTGCATTAATTCATGTGAAAAGTACAGCTGTGAACATAGTCAAATCTTCAGGTCCATCAAGTTGGTCAGTAGGAATGGTGATTCAATAAGTTGTGGGGGGGAAAAAAGCATTGTCAGGAGGTACATGAAATCACAACAAAAGTGTTTTATATAAAGGTGCTGTGTGGCGGTGGATGCTTTGGCTGAAATGTTGATACTTTTATAGGTAGTTATTCTGAGAGGCAAACATACCTGCTTACTTTCAAGATAAATGCTGTTACTCAGTTTCTTTGAAAGGACAAATAAGCTTAAATTGTTTGAGTAGTCATTAAATCCTAAACATTACAAGTATGCCAGCATATTGTAAAATGGAGAACTCAGTGACTAATACTGGATGTTTGGTGACTAATGATGTCCAGTATTATCTGTTTCACAGTTACGTAATTTGAATCAATATGAGTTGGAACGATCATACAGCTGTATATTTTTTGCATTCACTCATGGAATATGGGCACTTTGAAATGATAACCAGTTGATGCTTTATCTACCTTTTAATTTTCTTTTGTAACACTAAGTTTCACATCCTCAAGTTCTGGATTAGTGGTGTTGGAAGAGCACAGCAGTTCAGGCAGCATCCAAGTAGCTTCAAAATTGACGTTTCGAGCAAAAGCCTTCATCAGGGCTTTTGCCCGAAACATTGATTTTCGAAGCTACTTGGATGCTGCCTGAACTGCTGTGCTCTTCCAGCACCACTAATCCAGAATCTGGTTTCCAGCATCTGCAGTCATTGTTTTTACCTCTTCACATCCTCAAGTACCTATCCAACTCATTTTGAATCTATAACCTCAGACTATTGACACATTTGTCAAGGGAATTTTATTCTCTATCCATATCATTCCATCAGCTTAGACTTCATGGAGGCCAATTCTTCCTCTTCACTATTCCAAAGAGAACAGATCTAGTTTATCCAATCTCTCCTTATAACTGATAACTCTCCTAGTAGGCCTTCCTGATCACCTTTTATAAGACTTTTATGCCTTTTTCCTTAAGTAGATTCACAGAGCTGATCACAATATTCCAGTTGAAGCTTTAATAGTTCTAGTATTATCTCTTCTGTTTTTAAATTGAAGGGACCTATATTCTTTTTATAACCACCTTATCGATTTCCCTCGCCATCATTAAGGATTTATGTACAGGCACCAAGGTTTCTCTTCATATACTGTTTTCAGAACTCTGCTAGTTATAGTAAATAATTAATAGCCTTTGCACTTGAGTCCTTCCAAAGATCTGCACTGCACTCTTCTCCACATGAAACTCTATTTGCCATATTTTGCCCATTTCATCACCTCTTTGTCATTCAAATACATCTTGTTATTTGATTGCTGGCTGCTATTTTGCCAGGTTTTATATGATATGCATATAGCAACCATGTGGTGTGCCATTTTGGAATCATAAATTATGAGGAGAATAGTCAATATGTTAATATGATGTTTACAATTCAACACCATTACTTCAACTTATTAATTACATTGCAATATAATATAATGTTAAGTGGATTGATGGGGAGTGACAATCTGAAAACATGCCAGCAATCCAAAAGATTGATGTTAAAACATTGGCTTCTTTGAGTTTATTCAATCAGCAATTGTGTCATACAGATCAGAAAATTCTCAATTCCATTCCAAATACATTCTCTTTGCTAATCTTAGCCAGTGTACAAGCTACTGCAGTGTAGAAATACAATTTGATTTCCCACCATAATCTAGGCAGAAGCTAAAGAGTAGCCTAATTACAGTTACAAAATGAGCCAATATTTATCCGTTAAAGCTCACGTTTGAATGTTGGTTTGTTTTGCAATTTGTACCAGAGGGAAGCCACCACTTATGAAACTGCTCCAAGAAACAATGAACACATTTAAGAAAGTTTTAAAGAAAGGAAAACAATGTTTTTTTAAAAAAGAATATAATGAGAGTTGCAACGCCATCATTTAGCTGTTTGCAGGGCCAATGCAGTGCTTCTGAGAACATAGTCATAGAACGTAGCCAGGAAGACTAAAGATAAATTTTCAACAATTATACAATTTGTGTTTAATAAGTTGTAATTTTTTTGCATGGAAATTGCATGTACTTTCTAGCAATAAATCTGCATGTTTCTTGAATTAAATATTGTTCTGTTTTATTTGCATGGCTTGATATCTTTCTAATGATTTTATTGTCAAAAATGTGCAAATATTCACTACTGTTGCAAAATTAGAGAATAACGTAGTGGGGTCAGTGTTATGAACACTGCTTTTCTTGCATTACATGTATGATCTAAATGTCAGCGTGCAACACAATTTCAAAATCTGCAGATTACACAACAGTTGGAAGTATTGTGAGATGGATGGTAACAGACTTTGAAGACATAGGTTGGTGTAATTTGCAGAACAAGTGGCCAATTAAATTGAATGCAGAGAAACATGATTTGATGCTAAAGAGCAATGTTATCTACTAAAACAATCGTAATGTGGTTGCAGGATCAAAGTATCCTATGATAGGTTGTATTTGTATACAGATCATTAAAGTTGGTAGGGCAGGTTGAGAAGCTGGTTAATAGGTATAGGGCATCTTTGGAATCATAAATTGAGGCACAGACAACGAAAGCAAGAAAGTTGTGGTGAATCTTTACAAAACACTGGTCCCGCCTTAAGTGAAGTTTTGCATTCGAGTCTGCACTCATACTTTAGGAAGGATGGGAAGACGATGAAGAGGATATAGAAAACAAAAATCTTAAGAATGATTTTAGCATTTAAGAAGGGACTTCAGGTATGCAATTATATTGGTGAAGCTGGGCATGTTCCCTTATAAATGAAAGTTGAAAGAATATTATAAACAAATTACCTGAATAACCTAGGTGGGGAGGAGTTCTGTCTGTTAGTGAAAGGGTTGAGAACCAGACAATTTAAATCGATTAGCAAAAGAACCACAGGCAGTATGAGGAAAGTCATTTTTACACAACCAGTGGTTAGGATCTGGAATGCAGCTCCTGAGCATCAGATGGAAACATTTGTCAATAGCTTTCACAAGGGAATTGTTTAATTATCTGAAGAGGAACAATTTGTGGGGTCATGGGGACAAAATGGATGAATGGGAGTCAAATTTGCAGAGAGCTGGCATAGACATGTACGACCAAATGACCAGCTTGGCTATAATCATTCAATTATTCTATCATTTCTGCTTAATGAAGCTTTGTGTCAGTTATTATGGAGCAAAAGACGAGTGTTCAACCCATCATGTTCATGCCTGCTCTCTAGAGAGCTGTTCAGTCATTCTTGGTTCCTAGCTTGATCATAGTATCCCTCGTTTGTTTCCCATAAGTATTCATCCAGTGTCCTTTTGGAATTGTTGATCATCTCCACTTCCACCATTTTTGGAGGCACTGAGTTCCAAATCATTACCATTTGCTGTTTAGCAAAGCTCTTCCATGATCCTCTGCATCTCCTGTCCAAAACCAGAAAATTAATACTGCCACCAGCTTATTGAAACAGCATTTCTTTGTCCACTTTATCTAAACCTACCATAATCCTGGAGACCTCTGTCAAACCTCCCTGCAGTCTAGCTTCACCAACCTATCATTGTAACTTGGGTCCCTCACTCTGGAACTATTTGTGATAATCACCTCTACATTTTCTGAAGGCCCTTTCCATCCTTACTAAATGTGTAGTGCCCAGAACAGAGGTGCAATATCCTGGTTGTGGTCTAGCCAGAACTTAATAACGGTTAGGTAACTTTACTGCTTTTATGCTCAATACTTCTATTTATGATGCCTAAGGGTCCTATGTTTTTTTAACTTGGAATGTAAATTTCAGTACCCATGTGATGGCAGTGTCTCAAAGCCTGGTGGTGTATAGTACCAAACAGGATATTACCTTGGGCTGCTTGCAACAAGCAAGGTGCTGACCGTAACCAGCCAGCACTTGTAAAGCTCATTACAAAATGTATGACATTAATTGTGATTCTGCAGTTGGATGATATTTGCAAAAGAATCCTGAGTGTACAAAGAATTATGCTGACATCAATTTAGGATTCTTGATTGGGCTCAGAGTTTGACAAACTTTAGTATATTGGAGAAGAGGTGATAGTCTAGTGGTAATGTCACTAGACTAGTAATCCAGAGCTCCAGACTAATGTTTGTGGATATAGGATCAAATACTATGAAGATAGAGGATGAAATTTAAATTTTCTATAAAGCTGTAATTAACAACAGGCAGAATAGTGAATCAAAACTAGAGGACGAAGGTATAAGGTAAAAGGGGAAAGAGTTTTTAAAAAAGACTTGAGGGATAACCTTTTCATGCAGAGGGTGGTATGTGTATGGAACGAGCTTCTAGAGGAAGTGGAGGAGGCAGGTACAATTACAATATTTAAAAGGCATCTGGATGGGTCTATGAATAGGAAAATATGGATTAAATGCTGGCAAATGGGACTTGGTCAGATCAGGATGTTTGATCAGTGTGGATGAGTTGGACCGAAGAGTCTATTTGCATGCTGTACGACTCTTATAATGAATGATGTAAAAATTCCATTTGGTCACTAGTATCCTTTTGTGCATGGAAATCTGGCATTGTTACTGGTTTGGCCTGCATGTGAATAACATTAATTGTACTCCATGATTGCCTACAAAACCATTCAGTTCAAAGGCAGTTAGGGTTGGGCAATGCCAGTGAAGCATAAATACAATTAGGGATCTTTTTTGTTTGAAAGCCATGGATACACAGCCATTACAGATGGGAAGAATGTACACATACTATGCCAATTTAAACTCTACAAAGCAGGTGGCAAGCATTGCCAGCTTTATTTCTGAGGGCAATGCCTTGACCAATCCGAGTCAATGTGCCTCATGTAAGCTTTAAATAAAGCTTGGCAATTAACTGTCAGACATCAGAAACTGGTGCGCTCACCATAGCATCTCCTCTATGAATTGGAGTTTACTTACCATCCAATCAGTGCTGAATTCTCACATTGTTTAGATGCTGCTTTTCCTTTATTGCTTGAGAGTTGTCCTGACCAGTGTAAAATGTAAAACTTTGACAGAATGTGCCTTTTCTTTCCAGCAATGCTCCAGGTCTATACTACCAAATTGCTATTTACACTAGATATATGCTTACACTTTTTTGTGTGAATAGTGATAGACTCTTCTAAGTTTATTTTTGAACACTTTAGTAAAACTTCACTTTGAAGAATAATATTTTTATCTCAGTATTTAAAAAAATAGTTATTGTAATAAGTTTTTCAAACAAATCATTCTTTTTGTACAAATATTATGATTGTTCATTGTCCTAAAATTGTCCTAAAATATCCAAATAGATATTGAGTCATTTGAAATATTTAAGACTGATATTGCTAGATTTTTGTTACTTGACAGTACCAAGGGATGTAAAGCCAGAATGAATAAATGAAGTTGAGATGCAGATAACCATGATCTAATTGAACAGGGGAACAAGCTAAGGAACAAAGTCAGCTAGTTTGGTATCTAAGTTCTTCCAGTTCCAGCCTGGGGAATGTAGGAGTCATAGCTGCTTCTACCAAATGGTGCCTAGTGTGTGAACAGAAACTGCCCTGACAATTAATGTGACAGTATCAGTGTAATCTCTTTAAGGAAAATTGGGGTTCACAAAGATCACCCTCAATGACTTTTTTTTAACATCATTTTCCTTGTGTGCCTAGTTAAAATTGAAACGATTAATGATTATGGGCCATTTAGATGGCATGGTGGCAGTGGTTAGCACTGCTGCCTCACAGCGCTAGGGACCTGGGTTTGATTCCTGCCTCGGTTAACTGTCTGTGTGGAGTTTGCATATTCTCCTCATGTCTGCATGGGTTTCCTCCGCGTGCTCTGATTTTCTTGCACAATCCAAAGGTGTGCAGGTTAGGTGATTGGCCATTCTATATTGCCCATAGTGTTAGGTGCATTAGCCAGGGGTAAATATAGGGTAGGGGAATGGGTCTGGGTGGGTTACTCTTCGGAGGATCGGTGCGGACTTGTTAGGCCAAAGGGCCTGTTTCCATATTGTAGAATATCTAATCTAATTTGCTTCATTCTACCTCCAAGCCACAAAATGTTACCTTTCATAATACAGTACTGTTACAGAACCAGTCTTTTGCAATCACATAAATGGAAAATAATTTTACTGTAGTATCACTGCCACTGGTGTGGCTGATAATGGGCAACTGAGTACTCGCCTTGTTAATCTGTGCCACCATGTTCCTTTCCTCCATATTCATTTTGCATGGTGGTCTGGATGTCTGACCACTGATTGCTTAATGTTGCAAAGGGGCATGATTGATTTGGTGAAAAAGAAAACTGGCAGAGTTCAGTCTGGAAACCTGAGATGTCCTCCATTTTGAAGATAATAAAGACAGATCAATGTCTTCTAAATGATAAGAAGCTAAAGAACTATGAATGAGCAGAATAATTTGTGGATCAATATACAGAATTCGCGAAATAGTGGTGGGCCAGTTAAATAAAATGTTAAATGATAGATACTAAACTTTATCTGCAGGTTCTAATTAGACTGTCTCTGCTGGTCCTCAGATTCATCCCTTATGATTTAAATTTGCTGCCTATCTCTGTTGATTGGTAGTTTATGGAAAGAACAGTATACAGCACAGGGACAGACCCTTTGTCCTTCCAAGCCAGTGCCGACACATTTTGCCCTTCCATACGAAAACTGTTTTCATTTGCAGGATTTGTATCTCCTCCAGTCCCTTCCTGTTTATGTATTGGTCCAGGTGTTGGCTGAATGCTGCTGTTGTGTCTGCTTCCACCACCACCTCTGGCAACACATTCCAGATACTCGCCACCCATTGTGTGAAAAAGCTGTCTTGCACATTTCATTTAAATTCATCCCCTGCACTTTGAACCTATGTGCCCTAGTACTTCCCACTCTATCCATGCCATTCACAAACTTAAACTTTTATCAGGTTGCTTCTCAGCATCCTGCGTTTCACTGAAAACAAACTTAGCCTATCCAACCTTTCTTCATAGCTAAAATCCTCCATAGCAGGCGACATCCTGATCATTTTTTTTCTGTACCCTCTCCAAAGCATCCACATCCTTCTGGTTGTGTTGTGACCAAAACTGTATGCAATATTTCAAGTGTGGCCGAAATAAAGTTCTATAAAGCTTCAGCATGACTTGTCTATCAGTGCACTCAAAGCCTCTTTCAATGAAGGCAAGTATGCCATAGACCTTTTTTTTTACTACCTTATCTACCTGTGCTGCCACCTTCAATGATCTGTGGACCTGCACATCCAGTTCCCTCTGCATATCAATACTCCTAAGGGTTCTGCCATTCACTGTATGGTTTCCACCTATACTTGACCTTCCAAAATGCATCGTCCCCCGTTTGTCCACATCTTGGCCTGCTTGTAGGAAACACCACCGTCAAGTCAGAACATACCGGGAGACATCCTGACACGGGTTCTCAGTATTTATCCCAGCTTTCCTGACTGAACATACCATCGTGGAACACAGAGAGACAGTGATAGCACCTTCCTGATCTGTATGCACTGTTTCTCCTTGGTAGCTGAACATTCAGAGGAGTTGAATGGGCAATTTGCAATCTGCATTAGATTTTGTGTTGCATAATTAAAATTTGATGACAGAAATGCTGTCATAGATATTATGCATTATATATTCTGGACAAAGACTAACAGCCACATACATGTAACATTAAAAATACCCCCAAAAAAGAGTAACTTTTATCAGTATAAGAATTTATTTAACCTGATGTTGCTGATGAAGATTTCACGACAAAAGAATGCTGATATTGTGTTGAAGAAGCTCAGGTAATTGAATTATAGCACTAAATTACCCACCTTTGGTGGAGAGAACCAAATTTGACTTTTCTTCATTTTCTTTTTAAAGATTGTTCATCAGTTCACACTAGAGAATATAGTAGACTGCGATTAAGAATATCCTTTATCAGCACTAGGCCTTAATTAACTAGTAAATGTCCCAAGCAGGCTGCACTTGTTAATTCTGATTGAGAGACAAAAGAGCTTCATTTCTACGGCTCTTAAGAGGTATAACTTAACCGTGCAATCTTTTATTGTCGATATCTTAATTGTAAAACCCTTATTTATTTGAGTACTTTTATTACACCCACCCTTGACCTTCTTTGCTCTAAAGAGAATAATTCCAGTCTCCCCACAAAACTAAATTATCTATGATCCCTCTCCAATAAATCTTCTATCAACCCTCTCCAAGGTGTTGAAACCTTTTCAAAATGCTCTGGCCAGAATTGCACACATGCTGGCTATTGTCCTCATATGCTTTGGAGGAAAGTTTTGTGCTTTTTGTGTATTTGCCAGCAAATGTCACACTCTAATGACATCTTCCCATTTTGTTTATTGCATGTTACATGCTAAGTCATTAAAAGCAAATCTGTATAATTCACAGGTATTTGATGAAGCCACATATTAATAAGTTTGCCTCCTTTCTATAAGACAAGTTCTTATTGCAATACCCTGAAGTGGATTTGAATAAGATGAGGAATAACTCTCTTTACCAGGTCCTATGAATCAGGAAGCCCTGGAGATTCCAGGCACAGACCTACGTTTGGAGTATCAGGGATGGAGAGTCAGGAGGATTGGAGCATCAGTGTCTTTGCTTTTATCTCTTTCGTTCTATGAGTGGCATGGTGGCTTAATCATTAGCATTGCTGCCCCACAGCGCCAGGGACCCAGGTTCGATCCCAGGTTCAATTCCAGCCTTGGGCGACCTTCTGTGGGAGTTGACATATTCTCCCTCTCTCTGCGCAGGTTTCTTTCCACAGTCCAAAGATATACTGGTCAGGAGCATTGGCCACGCTAAATTGCCTATAGTTTCCAAGGATGTATAGGCTAGGTGGATTAGACATGGGAAAATGCAGGATTGCAGGGACAGGGGAAGGGTCTAGGTGAGGAGGACGTAAATTGACACTTCAGTGTCCCAGTTTACAAGAGAAGGATCTGAGAACTGCTGCTGCATTATTGCAGAATATAGAGGCTTCCAATTTTAATTTTTTCATGTTCTCAATAAGGTTTTGATTGTCTGCAGTCCCCAAGGCTTAGAATGCAGAAGTCCTTGTTGCCACTGATGGCAATCTTTCTCCAGTATCAAACTATTGACATTGTAGCTCTGCCCTCCAGCTTCTCCTCTAGCCTGGAAGAGGTGTGCAATAGCATTGACAGAAAAATGACTGGATAGGTGCTTTGTTCACAGATGTCCTGCGACCTACTCTTGTGCTGATTGTTGGAATATATTTATCCCTGTGGGAATAGATCTGGCACTATGCAATCCTGATGAAGGGCTTTTGCCCAAAACGTCGATTTCGAAGCTACTTGAATGCTGCCTGAACTGCTGTGCTCTTCCAGCACCACTAATCCAGAAGCTGCATACATGGCCCTCTCTCACAAGAGTAGTGCATTTGTGCCACTGTAAAACTCTTCTTCCATAGCTGTTTGGGTGTTAATTAGTTAGGTGGACTCTGACAACAACTGAAATGGATCTGTCTACAGTGAGAGATCACCCACCAATAAGATCCTCAGTGCTCTCCTTAGAATAAGAGCAATCTTTCAACAGCAAAGCTGAAAGCACAAGGGCAAAACCATTAGAAGGACTGGTATTAGGAAGAATAAAGTTTTTTTAAAAAACAGGGGTAGTACCAGGCTGATGATTTAGTAAATTTCCTTTCATGGCTGGAGTGATTCGGGACTGCTTTCTTGCCCACCTGTTGTGAATGTTGTGGTGCTGTGGGCCAGCCTAACTTTGGGGAAAAAACTGAAGAGGAAGCAGGTTATTAAGTTCAGAAAAGGAACACTGTGTGGTTGTATGCAGATAGGTTCAATAGCTGCAGAGTTTGCAATGTCAGCTGCTATTTGTCTTCTATGAGTCAATTAAGGATGAAAGGACTTTGCAGAGTTAGGATACTATTTCAGGTGAAGCACACAGAATTGCTAATTGACAGCTTCCCTGTCATCTGTCTTCTCTTCATCAGAGCCAAGTCCATGTTCACTGTCGCTTCATCTCCAGGGTCCACTTGGCAAATTCATGGATGCCACCATGGACTGGCAACTTCGAGGGTTTCCTTTTTTTTCAGAATCCCAACATCAATATTTGTTGAGAGTGTAGAATACATAATAGCCCCTTGAAAACTATTAAGTAGTTTTTATTATCAAGCAGAAATCCATTCACCAACTGGTTTTGTTGGAAAAACATGAACACAATGCCTTAACACATGATAGCATGGCACCACCCAGACAACAAGAATAGAAACTGAATTATTCATGTGACATGATATGTGACAACTCCCTGATTATTGATGTAGCTGCCCCAAGGGAAGTGTCCTGTGGTGGCCTGAGTGCAATCGATGACATCCTGTCCTTGTGAGAATCTCAATGCTACTAAGCCAATAGACACATCACATTGGTCCTTTGTCGTACAAGCCCTTTAGAAGATTGTGTATGTTACTTCATTTGTGAGGTTTCAGCCAACTGGCTGATGTATGCATGTCAGCTCCTGCAGCCTGGAACAACCTAGAGGTGACAAGGTCAGCGCCCACGAAACATTCCAGTCCACCATCTGTTGTGGACTCCTTATCTGGCTGCATCTGCTGACAAGGTCAGGAATAATTTTGAAACCTGAATGAAACTACCTTTGATACATCTAGAAATAAGTGGTCATAATTCCTTTGTACACCTTTGTGGAGTTTACTGGCAGCTTTCCATCCCCTGTCTGCATTCTTTCCCCTTCCTGGCAGTCTTCCTGCAGCTTGTCCTGCCTCCTCCACCCCTTCAACTTCTAATCTTCTTGCTCTTTGTGCTTCCTTTATTCTTCCTCCAGCATTCAGTTAGGATATAATGCAGAGAACCAGTCTGTTTTATCCTGAGTGGTCTGTTCTTAAGACCTGGACTTGCCTCTCCCCACCTTACTTCACCTAACTTTATTAGCATGTATTTTTCAGATGTGTTTGTCTATCTTCCCTTAAATGGATTTGTACTATTTGTCTTAATCAAATGACAGCCATTTAACCTTATGACAGTAGGTTTCACAGTCTAATCACTCTTTGCTCAATAGGTTTCTCCAGACGTAGTTCTTTGATAAAGCAAAGAAACTGCAGATGCTGAAGATCTGAAACAAAAAGAAAGTGCTGGAGAAACTCAGCAGGTCTGGCAGCATATGTGGCAAGAAAGCAGAGTTAATGCTTTTAGTTCAGTGACCCTTCCTCAGGACTGATAGTAGCTAGGAAAAGGTGGTATTTATGCAGATGACAGAAAGATAGGGGAGACGGAGTGAGTGAATAGGTGGAGACAGAGCCCAGAGAGTGACAAAGATAAGCAAAGGGAATGCTGATGGTGAGCCAGGGAGGAGAAAAGCCAATAATGGGGACAATGAGTAGGTGAAAATGGGTTGGCAATGCTGAAAGCAGCCCATATTATGACGTGGCCTGAGCTGTGCGGGTGGGTAAGGAATGTGAAAGGTGGTGTTCAGGATCTAAATTCATTGAACTTGACATTGAGTTCTGAAAACTGCTGGGTTTCCTAATGGAATGTGATATGCTGTTCTTCCTGCTTGTGCTGAGCCTTACTGGAGCAATGCACTGGGCCGAAGACTGAAGTGTTGAGCAGGTAGCATAGTGGTGTATAGAAGTGGCAGGCAACTGGAAGCTCGGTCATTTTTTGTAGACAGAACACACTTCCTACACTTATGTCCTCACCCTTTCCCTTCCCGCACCACTAGCCTCTCCATCCAAAGGAACATAATTTGTCATTTTTATCACCTCCAGGGGGATGCCACCACCAGACGCACATTTCCTTCCCCTCCCCCTCCCCCTCCCCCATTTCACAGGGACCGTTGCCCTCAGGAAATCCTGGTCGACAACTCTTCCACTCCCCAATTTCCCCATTCACCTTCCCATACAATTGCAGCTGGTACAACACTTGTCCATTTACTTCCTGCTTTCTCACTATATAAGGCCCTAGAACACCTTGCAGATGAAGCATTGATTTACCTGTATTTCACTTAATCTACTGTATTGCTGCTCACAATATGGTCTCTACATAGGGGAGACAAAACACAAGACTGGGTAACTGCTTTGCATAACACCTGCATTCTGCCCATAACCCTTTTTGATCTACTCGTTCTCCCCATTATCTGCTTTTGTTTTCCCTTGGCTCATTATCAGCCATCCCTTAGTCTGAGAAAATTGTCTTTTTCTCTCTCTCTCTGGGCTCTGTCTGAACCTATCTGCCCACTCTTGCTACCCTGCCAGTGGAGATGCCAGTGTTGAAGTGGGGTGGATAAAGTTAAAAATTACACAACACCAGGTTATAGTCCAACAGGTTTATTTGGAAGCACTAGCTTTCGGAGCGCTGCTCCTTCATCAGGTGGTGTCAGAAGTTACATGTTAATAAGGCAATAGTATTTCACTAAAGTTTTGTTTTATATTGTCTGGAGTAAGGTTTTTTTTTCTATCCAGACATATCATAAGTGTCCCTCTAAATATTTGCTTGTTTCAAGTCTAGCCCAGATTCATAGTGAAAACTGAATTCACCGTCAATTTTGTTGTGCCCTCTTAAAATTAAACCTGATGAAGGAGCGTCGCTCCGAAAGCTAGTGCTTCCAAGTAAACCTGTTGGACTATAACCTGGTGTTCTGTAATTTTTAACTTTGTATAGAAATCCATTTGCATCTATTGAAGTTAGTTAAAATCATTTTTATGTGACTGAGATGGCTCCAGTAATGTTTTTGACTCTTAAAGAAGCAACATCATGGGAAACATTGTTTGAGTATTTATGTATGAAGAGTATACAGAGATCAAAGAATTAATCCATACCTATGGAATTAACCACATGTTCCATATTCTGTGCATTGTTTGGGTGTCCAATTTGTATATTGGTCAAGAATGACCTGCAAAAGAATTGCATTAAACATCTAGATTCAAATTACTTCTGTTGCATACGAAATAGGATGTACATATTGGAGACGAATTTCAACACCTCACTAATTCTTTATTTGATCCAATTAACAAAGTCATGTTATTTAAAAATTAAATTGCTTTTGTTTACTGCTAGGGCATAGAGTTCAGTAGACATAGTAATTGTTTTGAGCTTTTTCTATATTTGTTCTGTGGCTGTCTAAATCACTGGAAATAATTGCCTTCAAAAATGCTTCACCATTTCTGTTCCACAAGAATGTATTTGTGTTTGCATTCAATTTGTATTAGTTGCTAACTAATTCAAAAATGGAGGAAAAAAAGTTTTTGAATGAAGTCTAATGTGCATGTTTACCTAACTTTGCAATGTAACTGTGCTTCACATAGATTGTATTCAGCATGATTACTAACCTTTTTCCCATTCTTTTCCCACCATTTATCATTATTATACATCTTCCATATTTCTGATGCTCCGTACATCTGTTCTCCATTTATGCTGCAGTGTGATCAGGACCAATGCATTCAGAGCACTAAATTCGTTTTGCAGGCAGCAGCCACACCGCTGTTACAGAGTGAATCAAGCCCAATGAATGAAGAGCTCCCTGTCCCAGGGAAAATGACAATTTCTTCTCCATGTGCCACGTTGACTCTTGGGCAGCCAACACCTCCACCGTCTACATCAAGCCTTGCAACAGAAACCATATTAGCAGATACATTGCCATTGAAGGAAGCATGTGAAGGTCACCACTTTCTTACGCCAGAAGAGGCTCCATCACCTCCTGGAATGCTCACCCCAGGTAGCCCACTGACTCACAGCCACACAATGCATGTCCTGAATGCAGTCACCCAGGATTCAATGCATGAGGATTCAGTTCGTGGCCTTGTCAAGCTTAGCTCAGTTTGACACCTCTTATGGCCATTTTAATCTTTCCCAATTCCAGATGTTACCTGGAACTGTCAAAAGATTATCAAGAAATTGCACCATAATCCCATCACAAACTGACGTGAAATAACAGATAATCCCTTCTACCCTGTAATGAAGAATATGTGCCATTATGTGAAGAAGAAAATGTGTGTGCTCATGAGTAATTCAGACTAAGAAGCAACACTTCACTGACTTTTGTTTTATCTATGAAGCAATGGCAAAAGACTTTCAACTGCACCCAGATATTGTACAACAGTGTAATTTCTATTGTGCTATATTTTCAGAAACTTGTGACACAGTGGAGATTGGTAGGAATGACTCATGACCTGTTGAATTAAAAAGTGAGAAGATGGAGTGAATCAGTTGTTAAACTCAGCATGAAAGCTTTACTCATCTGAACATGTGAAGGTGGTTAAAAGTGAATAATCACAAGGTCTTTTGTTGAAGCCTGTTTTGACTGCAGTCTAGGATACTGTGTTGCATTGTAAACAAATGTTACAGACCAGTGTAAAACTATTGAATACATGATTCGGAGATGCCGGTGTTGGACTGGGATGTACAAATTTAAAAATCACACAACACC
This sequence comes from Chiloscyllium punctatum, assembly GCF_047496795.1. NCBI lineage: Eukaryota > Metazoa > Chordata > Chondrichthyes > Orectolobiformes > Hemiscylliidae > Chiloscyllium > Chiloscyllium punctatum. The sequence continues at coordinate 75,934,887 of NC_092749.1, forward strand.
AGGTTATAGTCCAACAGGTTTAATTGGAAGCACACTAGCTTTTGGAGCGACGATCCTTCATCAGGTGATTGTGGAGGGCTCGATCGTAACACAGAATTTATAGCAAAAATTTGCAGTGTGATGTAACTGAAATTATACATTGAAAAATTGATTGTCTGTTAAGCCTTTCATCTGTTAGAATACAGTGATAGTTTAACTTCTTTCATGTGTAAATCACAAAACTCTTTTTTTTAAAAGGGTTTATAAGATCTAAAGTATTGAGGGCTGCTATTGTCTCACACCATATCATTTATCTCTTTCTGTGAAGTGTTTGAGAAGGAACTGTTCTGTGCCATGTCACCATTTAAATCTGGTGATATTTATTTCCTGTGGACATTAATAAATTGATTTCACATTTTATTCTTTAAATCCTTGGCACTTGTACGTAATGGAATTACTGTGCTCAGCTAGAACAAACTTCAAGTCAATTTTCTAATGCAATATCTGTCACATTGAGTTTTTGCCGATACAAGTCTTGTTAAATTCATAGAACCATACAGCACAGAAGGAAATTCTGCCTATTGCCATCTGGTGTGTTCTGTGGTGAAACTGGTCCTCCTGGGAGCAGATATGGTGGAGGTGGAGGAATTGGTAATACGGGATGGCATTTTTGCAAGAGGTAGGGCGGGAAGAGGTGTAATCCAGGTAGCTGTGGGAGTCTGAGAGTTTGTGAAAAATGTCAGTGTCAAGTCGGTCGTCATTAATGGAGATGGAGAAGTCCAGGAAGGGGAGGGAGGTGTCAGAGATGGTCCAGGTAAATTTAAGGTCAGGGTGGAATGTGTTGGTGAAATTAATGAATTGTTCAACCTCCTCGTGGGAGCACGAGGTGGTGCCAATGCAGTCATCAATGTAGCGGAGGAAGAGGTGGGGAGTGATGCCAGTGTAATTATGGAAGATGGACTGTTCTACGTAGCCAACAAAGAGACCAGGCATAGCTGGGAACCATCTCTGACACCTCCCTCCCCTTCCTGGACCTCTCCATCTCTATTAATGACGACTGACTTGACACTGACATTTTTCACAAACTCACCGACTCACAGCAAAAATGCCATCCCGTATTCCCAATTCCTCCGCCTCCGTCATATCTGCACCCAAGAGGACCAGTTCCACCCCGGAACACACCAGATGGCTTCCTTCTTTAGACACCGCAATTTCCCTTCCCATATGGGTAAAGATGCCCTCCAACGCATCTCGTCCACATCCCGCACCTCTGCCCTCAGACCCCACCCCTCCAACCATAACAAGGACAGAACCCCCCTGGTGCTCACCTTCCACCCTACCAACCTTCACATGAACCAAATCATCCGCTGACATTTCCACCACCTCCAAAAAGACCCCACCACCAGGGATATATTTCCCTCCCCACCCCTTTTGGCCTTCCGCAAAGACCGTTCCCTCCATGACTACCTGGTCAAGTCCACGCCCCCCTACAACCCACCCTCCCATCCTGGCACCTTCCACTGCCACCGCAGGAATTGCAAACCCTGCGCCCACACCACCTCCCTCACCTCTATCCAAGGCCTGAAAGGAGCCTTCCACATCCATCAAAGTTTTACCTGCACACCCACCAATGTCATTTATTGTATCTGTTGCTCCCGAGGCGGTCTCCTCTACACTGGGGAGACTGGACACCTCCTAGCAGAGCCCTTTAGGGAACATCTTTGGGACACCTGCACCAACCAACCACACCGCCCCATGGCCCAACATTTCAACTCCCCCTCCCAATCTGCCGAGGATATGGAGGTCCTGGACCTCCTTCGCCGCCGCTCCCTCACCACCAGATGCCTGGAGGAAGAATGCCTCATCTTCTGCTTTGGAATACTTCAACCCCAGGGCATCAATGTGGACTTCAACAGTTTCCTCGTTTCCCCTTTCCCCACCTCACTCTAGTTTCAAACTTCCAGCTCAGCACTGTCCCCATGACTTGTCCTACCTGCCTATCTTCTTTTCCACCTATCCACTCCACCCTCCTCTCTGACCTATCACCTTCATCCCCCCCCACTGACCTATTGTACTCTATGCTACTTTCTCCCCACCCCCACTCTCCTCTAGCTTATCGCTCCACCCTTAAGGCTCTCTGCCTGTATTCCTGATGAAGGGCTTTTGCCCGAAATGTCGATTTTGCTGCTCCTCAGATGCTGCCTGCACTGCTGTGCTCTTCCAGCACCACTAATCCATGTCTGTCTCAGTTGATCAACCTGTTTTGTAGGTGCATTCATCTACGCTACTACTTAAAGGAGTGTCCAGTATTCAGTTCTTGTGGAGATGGTCTTATTTCACACTTGAGAATGAATCACACTGGATTCGATGAGAATGCAAAACCACATGCTAGAAGTAGCACCAGATGTGTCAGAAATTCAATTGCCACCCTGTTGGAGCTGCAACATAGGATTATGAACATGCTACATAAGCAGCTTGCTATAGAGTTGAGCAATCTCATAACTATCAGAACAGATATGTTGCATTACTGCCACATCAGCCACATTAAATCTAAATCAGTGACAGACAATTAACAGAAGGAGGAGGCTTCATGAAATGATTGCAATTATTTTCAATCAGAAGCACCAAGTATATGATAAAACTCAATCACCTCTTTGGAATCTCATTATTATAGATGTCAGTTTTCAAACAATTTAATTCCTTCCACGTGAGCAGAATGGATAGGGCAACAGGTGAAAGTGCTCTGACAATATCCAGGCTGCAGTGCTTCTGACTTGTATTCCAGATATGGCCACATCTCTAACTAAGCTGTTCTATTGATACTACAACAAGGGCATCTAATTGAAGATGTGGAAAGTTACCTAAGTGTATCCTGTCCGTTAAAAATCTGGTTAAAAACCAATTGGGTACAAACATTTTTCAAAAAACCAGTAGGGTCAGTTACTGTCCCATCAGCCTGCTCTCAATCAGCAAAATAACAAGGTGCAGTCAACATTGTCATCAATTAGTAATTACTTTGTAATAACGTGATGTTCACTTCAAGATGTGGAGGCAGATATAGTAGGGGTGTTTAAGGGACTTTTAGATAAGCACATAAATATACAAGAAACTGAGGTATTCGGACCAAGGGCAGACAGAAGGGAGTGCTGAACTGTTCTAAGTTGCGAGAGAACTATTTAGCTCCAAACCTTGTGACAATTTATTCAAACGTAGATAAAAGAGCTGAATTCCATGTGTGAGGTAATAGTAATTCCCCTGAGATCAATGCTACATGTGACTGAGCATCAAGGAGACTTAGTAAAATTGAAGTCAGTGAAATCAGGGAAAAACTCTCCACTGGCTGCAGTCATACTTAACACAAGGGATGCTAGATAGCTGTGGTTGCTGGTGGCTAATTATCTCAGGCCCAGGGCATCTTTAGTTGCTTCATGCCTCTATCATAAACTCAGGTGGTGGTGAGTTCAGCTCCAACAACATGCAAGAAACTTTGACATCATTATTCCATAATAAAAATATCTTAAATTTTCTAAGTGATAAAAAATATTTTTTAAAGCTTATGATCTTGTAGCTTCTACCTCAATCCTATATGCATATTATCATTTTTTTATTTCTGCAAATTTATTTTTAAAAATGAAGCTTGTTTGATTTGTTGACAGTGAAAATTCTTCCATGGGAATGGTGCTTAGTTTTGATGATGTCATTGTCACTGGATGCCAGAGATCCCTGCAATTGTGACCAGAATTAAATTAATGTTAGGGAGCACATAACCTATGCCACAGAACTCACTGGATGTTTGTGGGCAGCATTATTTGAGGTCAGTAGCAGTGCTTATCACTGGCCACAGAATCTGAGCCATATTCAGCTGCACCATCAAATGTACCTCCTAAGACATGGCTTACCCTCAATAAATTTGTGTTGACTTTCACTTATTTGTACTTTACTTTTTCCAAATTGCATTCAACTTTGTCCTAAATTGTGGTCTCTAGATGTTTCCCTGTAATTACCAGATTACAGGGAAGGCAATGACCCAGTGGTATTATCACCAGACTATTAATCCAGAAACTCAGCTAATGTTCTGGTACCTGAGATTAAATCCCACCATGGTAGATGGTGGAATTTGAATTCAATAAAAAACAAAGTTGCCATAAAAACCCATCTAGTTCGTTAATGACTTTCAGAGAAGGAAATCTGCCATCCTACCTGATTTGGCCTTCATGTGACTCCAGCATTGTGGTTGATTCTCAAATGCTTTCTGAAATGGCCTACCAAGCCATTCAGCTGTGCCAATTGCAACAAAGTCTTAAAGAAATGTAACTGGCAGATCACCTGGCATTGACCTAGGCACCAGAAAATACAATGGCTGAAACAGCCCAGTTGATCCTATAAGGTCCTCTTTACTAAGCTCTGGGGGCTAGTGCCAAAATTGAGTGAGCTGTCTCACAAACTAGTCAAGCAACAGTCATTCTCACAGAATTATACCTTACAATGTCACAGACAGTGCCATCACTGTCCCTGGATATGTCCTATCCCACCAGCAGGACAGACCCAGCAGAGGTGGCAGCACAGTTGTATATGGTTGGGAGGGAGTAGCCCTGGGAATCCTCAACATTGACTCTGGAGTCCATGGAAGTCTCGTGGCTTCCAGTTAAACATTGACAAAGAAACCCCCTGCTGATTACCACATACTGTCCTCCACTAGCTGATGAATCAGTACTCCTCTATGTTGAACAAAACTTTGACCATAAGACAGAGAAGCAGAAGTTAGGCCATTCAGACCACTGGGTCTGCTCTTCTATTCAATCATGGCTGATAAGTTTCTCATACCCATCCTGCTGCCTTCTCCCAGTAACCCTTGATCCCCTTGTCAATCAAGAACTTAGCTATCTCAGTTTCTAATACACTAAATGACCTGGCCTCCACAAGTCAGGCAGTATTCAAGAAGCAGGAGAATCGACGTTTCGGGCAAAAGCCCTTCATCAAGAATGAGGCTTGGGGGCCATGGGGATGGGCTCCTTTCCCAGTCACTTCTACCCAGCTCCTCCCCATGTCTCTGTACTTGCCTTTATTCAGCTGTAATACCTCTGATTCTATCTCCTCCCTCTCAAATTGCAGAGTAAATTCAATCACATTATGATCACTGTCGTTTAAGGGTTCCTTCACCTAAAGCTCCCTTATCAAGTGTGTCTCATTGCACAATATTAAATCCAGTAATGCCTAGAACTGGCCCCACCACAAGCTGCTCCAAAAAAGGCATCTTGTAGCTATTCCACAAATTCCTTTTCTTGCAATCCACTCCCTGATTTCCCAGTTCACCTGCAGATTGAAATCCCCCTTGATCACTATAACTTTGCCTTTCCTACACATCTTTCTATCTCATGGTGTATCTTGCACCCAGCTCCTGACTGCTGTTTGAAGGCCTATACATAACTCCAACTATGGTTTGTTCACCTTTGCGGTTCCTCAATTCTACCCACACAGATTCTACACCTACTTCGGAAGCCCTGAAGATGCAAGAGCACAAAATGTACTCTGGGTGGGTGATTTCAATGTCTACCATCAAGAGTGGCTCAGCAACAGTACTGCAGATCGAGCTGTTCATGCCCTAAAGTACATAGCTGCTGTTCTGGGTCTGCAGCAGGTGGTGAGGGAATCAACTAGAGGGAAAAACATACTTGATCTCATCCTTACCAGTTTCCCAGCTGCAGATACATCTCTCTAAGAGTGACCAGCATGTAGTCCTTGAGGAGACAAAGTCCCACTTTCACATTCAGAATAACCTCCATCATGTTGTGTGACACTATCACCATGCTAAATGGAAGAGACTTAGAACAGATGTAGCAACTCAAGACTGGACATCCATGAGGTGCTGTGGGCTATCAACAGCAGCAGAATGGTACTCCAGTACAATCTGTAACCTGGCATATCCCCCACTCAACCATTACCATCAAGCCATGGGATCAATCTTAACTCATTGGAGAATGTAGGAAAGCATGCCAGTAACAGCACCAGGTATACCCAAAGATGAGGTTTCAAACTGATGAAGGCACCAAACAGGACATTGGCATGCCAAACAGCATAAGCACTAAGTGATACACAAAGCTAAACGATCCCACAACCAACAGATCAGATCTGAGTTCTGCAGTTCTGCCACAATCAGTCCTGAATGATGGTGGACAATTAAACAACTCATTGGAGGATTCTCCACAAATATCAGTGATGGAAGAGCCTAGCACATCAGTGAAAAAGATGAGGCTGACACTTTCACAGCAATCTTCAGCCAAAAATGCCAAATGGATGATCCATCTCAGCCTCCTCTAGTGGTCCCCAGCATCACAGATATCAGTCATAAGCCAATTCAACTCACTCCATGTGATATCAAGAAATGGTTGGAGATACTGAATATTGCAATTCCAGCAATAGTACTGAAGACGTGCTCCAGAACATGCAGCTCCCTTAGTCATGCTGTTCCAGTACAGTTACAACACTGGTATCTACCCAACATTATGGAAAATTGCCAAATTATGTCCTGTACATTAAAAAATGGACAAATCCTACCTGACCAATTACCACCCCGACTGTCTGCCCTTTATCATTAGTAAGGTAATGCAAGATGTCATCATCAGTGTTGTCAAGCAGCATATGCGCAGCAACAATCTGCTCAGTGATGCCCAATTTGGGTTCTGCCGGGGCCCTCAGCTCTGGACCTCATCACAGCCTTGGTGTAAACATGGACAAAATTCCAGGGGTGAGGTGAAAGTTACAGCCCATGACATTTGACCGAATGTGCATTAAAGAACCCTCTCAAATCTGGAATCAATTGGTATGTGTGTGGTGGGGGGTGGTGGGGCGGGGGGTGGGAGGGGGAAAGGGGGTGTGTGCAAACTCTCCACTGAGTGGAGTCACCATCTTCAGTTGCTTCATCATGACCTTCCATCCATCATAAGGTCAGAAGTGGGAATATTAGCCAATGATTGCACAATGTTCAGCACCATTCGCAACTCCTCAGATACTAAAGCACAGTCCATGTTCAATTGCAACAAGATCTGGACAATATCCAGGCTTGGGTTGACAAGTGGCAAGTAACACTTGCATCACACAAATTCCAGGCTACAACCATCACCAATAAAAAACGATGCTTTGTACCTTAGCTATGCCTCTTGAACCCATAAGAACATTTCCTATTGTCCTTTATATTAAAAAGTTTTTTTATGCTATCTGGTCATCTTTACTTATGTTCCCTATTTCCATTCTCAGATCTGTTTTGCATTTCTATATTCTGCTGAATTCTGTACCATGTACTGTGATCTTCATGTTTATCCTTGTCCTTTTCTGTAATTACTCCTTTATATGATAGTGTCTCAATGTTTCAAATGCTCTGCCATTGAAACATGCTCCACTTGTCCTCAAGCTAGATCCAGTATTGCTATAGGCTTTAGTCTGAAAAAAAAATGGATAATCAAATTGTCCTTCAGGTATTTCAGCCATTCCTCTGCTGCTTTGTCCTTTAAACTGTTTTTATCCTTTGTCTATTATAGGATAACACGATCCAAAATTGTGCAGATTAGGTGGATTGGCTATGTTAAATTGTCAATGGTGTCCATGGATGTGCAGGCTAGGTGGGTTACACCTCTTCACATTGATTCCCCCTTCAGATTGGCTACCTCATTACTTTCAATAAGCCCCCTCATGCTGACCCCACTTCACAGTGACAGCCCCTCACACTGACCCCTCAATTACTCATTATGACACTGCCTCACACTGATTTCCCCCTACAACACTGGTCAACCCAACCACTTACATCAAATCACTTTGACATTACACTATCCCTTCACATTGGCCTTCTCACATTGATCTTCCTCTCTTTGAACCCTCCAATCAATCCCTGAAATCTGGCTCACCTTCCCCCCTTACCCACTCATATGCCAGTGTATTCCCTCACATACCCATCACCCATTAGCCATCTTTGTCTGAACACAAGTAGAAAGGATCTGTACCTCAATTGAGCCATTTGGTGTACAAACAACTGCTGGAAAGATTACAGACTTATAAGTTCTACAATTAGGATATACGCAGAATCCAAAATTCTGAAAGAACAGGAGTAAAACAGGGATGCATGATTGCTCCAACTTTGTTCACCATCTTTCCTGCGACAATCATCCTCATCAAGGCTGACCTACCCCCAGGAATTGAAATAGTCTACAGAAAACAGATGGCAGACTTTTCAATCTTGCCCATTTTAAATCCAAAAACCAGGCATCTATGAGTTCCCTCATCAAGTTCCAATATGCAGATGACAGCAGTGTTACAGCTCTCTCAGAAAACCACCTACAGCAGATTTTGACTGCCTGCAACCATGCATACATGAACTTTGGGCTTACCATCAATTCCAAGAAGACTCAGATCATTTATCAACTGTCCAACTGAGATGAATCGGATAGAACCATCAATTCAATTTGCTGAAATAACCCTGGAAAGCGTGGACCACTTTCTGTGTCTTGGAAGTCACCTCTCCTCCAATGTCGACCTTAATGATGAGATCCAACATCATATAAAAGCACTGGAACAGCTTTTAGACGTCTCCAAACAAGAGTCTTTCATGATCGTGGACATCCGGACAGACACCAAAATGTTAGTGTTCAAAGCAGTGGTAATCCTAACGCTCCTGTATGCATCAGAAACTTAGACAACATACTAATGACAACAGTTCCCTCAATGATACCTTGAAACATCCTGAATATCAGCTGGGAATATAGAAAACCCAGAATGCTGAATGAAGCAAAAACAACAAGCATTGAAGCCTAAGCCATCAAGAACCAACTATGATGGAGCAGTCATGTTGTTTGGATGAAAGACTGATGTCTGCCGAAACAAATCTTCTATTCCCAGCTTAAAGAAGCAAACGTAAAAAGAGTCGGACAACAGAAGAGATTCAAAGACGTTTTAAAAGCCAACATGAACATTCTCCCCTGCCTGCTGTATCCTATGCAAATGCTTCCTCTGATTTTACTAAGCAAACATTTAGAAAACTGAACGGCTGGTTCTGTTTCTTTATCTGGCATCGCAAGCGAGCCCTTATTAAACTAACTAAACTGCAGCTGCCCCACAGACTGGGAGGAGTGGACCTCCCAAATATCAAAAACTATTAATTAAGCTCATTGCTATCTTAAATGAACAACTTATACACTTAATGGTAAGGTCCGAGGGAGTGTTGATGAACAAAGAGACCTTGGAGTGCAGGTTCATATCCCTTTGAAAGTGGAGTCGAGGGTAGATAGGATAGTGTAGAAGGAATTTGGTATGCTTTCCTTTATTGGTCACAACATTGTGTGCAGGAGTTGGGAGGTCATGTTGTGGCTGTACAGGACATTGGTTAGGCCACTGTTTGAATATTGCATGAAATTCTCATTTCCTTCCTATCAGAAAGATGTGAAACTTGAAAAGGTTCAGAGAAGATTTACAAGGATGTTGTCAGGGTTGGAGGATTTGAGTTATAGGGAGAGGTTGAGGGCATAGGTTTAGGGTGAGAGGGGAAAGATATAAAAGAGACCTTAAGGGACAACTTTTTCATGCAGAGGGTGGTACATGTATGGAATGAGCTGCCAGAGGAAGTGGTGGAGGCTGGTACAATTGCAACATTTAAAAGGCATCTGGATGTGTATATGATAGGAAGGATTTGGAGGGATATAGGCTGGGTGCTGGCAGATGGGACTAGATTGGGTTGGGATATCTGATTGGCATGGACAAGTTGGATCGAAGGATCTGTTTCCGTGCTGTACATCCCATGACCCTATGACTGCTAAATCCTGGAGAAGATTTAACATCCACATTGTGCAGGATATAACAGAAAATTTTCAGGTTCAGTTTTGTTCCAATCTTGCTCTCATATCCTCCAAAGACCCTGATGAGGAAGATCTTTGCAAAAAAATCAGATCCATAATCCAAGAGGTGTGCACCCAGATCATTGGATTTGAATTCATATTGATTTGTTCAAGGAATAGGGAATTGCTGACTGGTCCAGCCTTTCTTACTAATCCTTAATTGCCTCTGGAGATGTGGTGGGGTGGTATTTTATTGAACCACTGCAGCCTTTGTGGTCTAGGAACCTCCACAGTGCTGTTAAGGTGGAAGCTCTAGCAGTCACAAAGCGAAGGTTCCACGTCAACATGGTGTATTGTAATTCCTTCAATGTTGCTGCATCTTACGACCAAGATTGATTCAATGAGAACTGTAAGGAAATATGTAAACTTCTTCATTGGAAACATTGAATCTTCATCACATTTCAAAATTAGTCTATGTCAGAATGGAATTGATAACAATAGTTGCAATTTAAATCTGAAGCTCCAGGAATGATCAAGAATAAGTACAGAAGACCAAAGGAAGTTGTTGGCCAGTCATTTAACTAAAATCACAAGATTTCTTAGAATTGGTCTTCATCTGAATCATGCTGGGACCAGAAGCTTAATGAATTGCATAACTAGGGCTGTAGACAGGGCTTTAAACTAAAGGGGGAGTGGGGGGTGGAAAATGGTTCAGTTACAGGGGAAATCAGAAAACCCAAATGAAAGGAGGAGGTAAGAGTACAGATTAGCAATACGGTAGATGGTGACCAGACAATAAAGGTGAGGGGCAGAACAGGTGAATATCTTTATGCATCAAGGAATTATTAAAAAGTAGGGAAATGTACCAGTGGAATAAATTTAAAAGTTTTATATGTAAATGCACAAAGCATTCACAATAAAGTGGATAAACTCTTCATGCAGATAGATGTAAATGGGGATGATATAATTGGGATTATGGAGACATGGCTGCAGGGTGACCAAGAATGGGAACTGAATATCCCAGGATATTCAGTATTTAGGAAGGACGGGCAAAAAGGAAAAGATGGTGGAGTGACATTGCTACTTAAAGAGCAAATTAACACAATAGTGACAAATGATATTAGTCTGTGTGGGTTGAGTTGAGAAATACTAAGCCTCAAAAAACATTAGTGGATGTCATATATAGATAGGAGAAAGTGAGGACTGTAGATGCTAGAGATCAGAGCTTAAAAATGTGTTGCTGGAAAAGCGCAGCAGCTCAGGCAGCATCAAAGGAGAAGGAGAATCGACGTTTCGGGCATAAGCCCTTCTTCAGGAATGAGGAAGGGCTCATGCCCGAAACGTCGATTCTCCTTCTCCTTTGATGCTGCCTGACCTGCTGCACTTTTCCAGCAACACATTTTTAAATCATATATAGATACCCAAACTGCAGTAGTGATGTTAGGAACGGCATTGAACAGGAAAATATTGGTGATCATGGGTAATTTTAATCTGCACATCGACTGGGCAAATCAAATTAGCCACCATGCCATAGTAGAGGAATTCCTGGAATTTATACAGGATTGTTTTCTTGACCAATATGTGGAGAAACCAATTTGAGAGCAGGCCATCTCAACTGGGTACTGTGTAATGAGAAGGGAATCATTGCCAATCTAGCTGTGCAAAACCCCAATGGAATGAACAACCATAATATGATATAATTTATTATCAAGAGTGAGATAGTTGATTCAGAGACCAGGGTGCTGAATCTTAATAAAGGAAACTCTGAAGATATGAGATGTGAGTTGGCATTGATAGATTGGGGAGAGTTACGTTAAGAGATGTTTGTGGATAGGCAATGGCAAGTATTCAAGGAACGCATGGGGGAACTGCAACAACTGCTTATTTCTGTCTGGCACAAAAGCAAAATGGGTAAGAGGGCCAATTATAAAGGCGGTTAGAGATAATATTCAATCCAAGGAAGAAGCATACAGATTGACCAAGAAAAATAATAGGTCTGAGCATTAGGAGCAGTTTAGAATTCAGCAAAGAAGGACCAAGGGATTGATTAAGAAGGGGAAAGTACAATACGAAAGTAAGCTTCCAGGAAATATAAAGACTGATACTAAGAGTTTCTATTGGTTAGTGAAGAGAGATTAATGAAGACAAATGTAGGTACCCTGCAGACAGATATGGGAGAATGTATAATAGAGGACAAAGAAAGGGCTGAGCAACTGAATACATACTTTGGTTTTATCTTCCCAAAAGAGGACACAAATCACAAACCAGAAAGGTTGGAGAATGCAAGATGTAGTGAGAGGGAAGAACTGAGGGAGATCAATATTAGTAGAGAAATGTTGCTGGGGCAATTAGAGTCATAGAGATGTACAGCATGGAAACCAACCCTTCGATCCAACCCGTCCATACTAACCAGATATCCCAACCCAATCTCGTCCCACCTGCCAGCACCTGGCCCATATCCCTCCAAACCCTTCCTATTCATATACCCATGCAAATGCCTCTTAAATGTTGCAATTATACCAGCCTCCACACATCCTCTGGCAGCTCATTCCATACACGTACCACCCTCTGCATGAAAAAGTTGCCCCTTAGGTCTCTTTTCTATCTCTCCCCTCTCACCCTAAACCTATGCCCTCTAGTTCTGGACTCCCTGACCCCAGGGAAAAGACTTTGTCTATTTATTCTATCCATGCCCCTCATAATTTTGTAAACCTCTATAAGGTCAACCCTCAGCCTCCAACACTCCAGGGAAAACAGCCCCAGCCTGTTCATCCTCTCCCTGTAGCTCAGATCCTCCAACCCTGGCAACATCCTTGTAAATCTTTTCTGAACCCTTTCAAATTTCACAACATCTTTCCGATAGGAAGGAGACCAGAATTGCATGCAATATTCCAACAGTGGCCTAACCAATGGCCTGTACAGCCGCAACATGGCCTCCCAATTCCTATACTCAATACTCTGACCAATAAAGGAAAGCATACCAAATGCCTTCTTCACTATCCTATCTACCTGCGACTCTACTTTCAAGGAGCTATGAACCTGCACTCCAAGGTCTCTTTGTTCAACAACACTCCCTAGGACCTTACCATTTAAGTGCATAGGTTCTGCTAAGATTTGCTTTCCCAAAATGCAGCACCTTGCATTTATCTGAATTAAACTCCATCTGCCACTTCTCAGCCCATTAGCCCATCTGGTCCAGATCCTGTTGTAATCTGAGGTAACCCTCTTTGCTGTCCACTACACCTCCAATTTTGATGTCATCTGCAAACTTACTAACTGTACCTCTAATGCTCGCATCCAAATCATTTATGTGAATGACAAAAAGTAGAGGACCCAGCACCAATCCTTGTGGCACTCCATTGGTCACAGGCCTCCAGTCTGAAAAACAACCATCGACCACCACCCTCTGTCTTCTACCTTTGAGCCAGTTCTGTATCCAAATGGGTAGTTCTCCCTGTATTCCATGAGATCTAACTTTGCTAATCAGTCTCCCATGGGGAACCTTGTCGAATGCCTTACTGAAGTCCATATAGATCACATCTACTGCTCTGCCCTCATCAATCTTCTTTGTTACTTCTTCAAAAAACTCAATCAAGTTTGTGAGACATGATTTCCCACGCACAAAGCCATGTTGACTATTCCGAATCAGTCCTTGCCTTTCCAAATACATGTACATCCTGTTCCTCAGGATTCCCTCCAACAATTTGCCCACCACCGAGGTCAGGCTCACCGGTCTATAGTTCCCTGGCTTGTCTTTACCGGCCTTCTTAAACAATGGCACCATGTTAGCCAAACGTCCAGTCTTCCGGCATCTCACCTGTGACTATCAATGATACAAATATCTCAGTAAGAGGCCCAGCAATCACTTCTCTAGCTTCCCACAGAGTTCTCGGGTACACCTGATCAGGTCCTGGGGATTTATCCACCTTTAACCGTTTCAAGACATCCAGCACTTCCTCCTCTGTAATCTATCTCATCAAAAATGCCACTCCCCCTCCTCTCTTGCCTCCCTTTCTATCCTTCCTGTAACATTTGTATCCTGGAACATTAAGTTGCCAGTCTTGCCCCTCCCTGAGCCATGTTTCTGTAATTGCTATGATATCCCAGTCCCATGTTCCTACCCATGCCCTGAGTTAGTCTGCCTTCCCTGTTAGGCCCTTTGCATTGAAGTTGAGGGGATTGAAGGTGGAAAAATCCCCAGGCCTATAATCTATATCCCAACGTACTTAAGGAAATGGCTATAGAAATTGTGGATGCATTGGTGGTCATCTTTCAGGATTCTATAGACTCTGGAAGCATCCCTGCAGATTGGAGGTAGCTGATGTTACTCCAATATTCAAAAAGGGAAATAGAGGAAATTATAAACCAGTAAGCCTAACATCGTTAATGGGGAAAGTTTCAAATCCATTATCAAGGACCTTATAGTGGAGCATTTAGAAAGCAGTGGCAGAATCAGACAGAGTCAGCAGGGATGTATAAAGGGGAAATCATGCTTGACAAATCTGTTGGAATTCTATGAAGATGTAACTTGTAGCGCTGACAAGGGGGAGACAGTCATAGAGTCATAGAGCTGTACAGCATAGAAACAGACCCTTTGGTCCAACTCATCCATGCCGACCAGTTATCCTAACCTAATCTAGTCCCATTTGCCAGCACTTGGCCCATATCCCTCTAAAGCTTTCCAATTCATATACCTACCCAGATGCCTTTTAATGTTGTAATTGTACCAGCCTCCACCACTGTGGTATATTTGGACTTTCAGAAAGCGTTTGACAAAGTCCCACATTAAAGATTATTGTGTAAAAGTAAAGCTTGTGGGATTGTGGGAAGTGTATTGGGATGGATAGAAAACTGGTTGGCAGAGAGGAAACAAAGAGTAGGAATTAATGGGTCCTTTTCAAATTGGAACTCAGTAATTAGTAAGGTGCCCCAGGGATTGGTTTTAGGACTGAAAATGTGTTGCTGGAAAAGTGCAGCAGGTCAGGCAGCATCCAAGGAACAGGAGAATCGACGTTTCGGGCATAAGCCCTTCTTCAGGAATGAGGAAAGTGTGTCCAGCAGGCTAAGATAAAAGGTAGGGAGGAGGGACTTGGGGGAGGGGCGTTGGAAATGCGAGAGGTGGAAGGAGGTCAAGGTGAGGGTGATAGGCCGGAGTGGAGTGGGGGCGGAGAGGTCAGGAAGAAGATTGCAGGTTAGGAAGGCAGTGCTGAGTTCGAGGGATTTGACTGAGACAAGGTGGGGGGAGGGGAAATGAGGAAACTGGAGAAATCTGAGTTCATCCCTTGTGGTTGGAGGGTTCCTAGGCGGAAGATGAGGCGCTCTTCCTCCAACCGTCGTGTTGCTATGATCTGGCGCTGGAGGAGTCCAAGGACCTGCATGTCCTTGGTGGAGTGGGAGGGGGAGTTGAAGTGTTGGGCTACGGGGTGGTTGGGTTGGTTGGTCCGGGTGTCCCAGAGGTGTTCTCTGAAACGTTCCGCAAGTAGGCAGCCTGTCTCCCCAATATAGAGGAGGCCACATCGGGTGCTGCGGATGCAGTAGATGATGTGTGTGGAGGTGCAGGCGGATACTTTCTCCTCCGATTAGTTTTAGGACCCCAACTATTCACAATATATATTAATGATTTGGATGAAGGAACAAAATGTAACATCTCAAAGTTTGCAGATGATACCAAATTGTGTGGGAGGGTGACCTGCGCTAAGGATGCAGAGATTCTTTAGCATGTTCTGGAAAGGTTGGGTGAGTGGCCAAATCAGTGGCAGATGCAGAAATATTTGAATAAAAGCAAGGTTATTCACTTTGGCAGCAAAAACAAGAAGGCAGATTACTACCTGAATGGCTGTAAATTGGGAGAGGGGAGTGTGCAGCCAGACCTGACTGTCCTTGTGCTCCAGTCACTGAAGGTATGTATGCAGGTGCAGTAGGCGGTAAAGAAGGCAAATAGTATGTTGGTCTTCATTGCAAGAGGTTTTGAGTAGAGGAGCAGGGATGTGTTGTTGCAGTTATACAGGCGTTGCTGAGGCCACACCTAGAATATTGTGTTGCAATTTTGGTCTTCTTTTCTGAGGAAGGATGCTCTTGCTCTCAAGGGAGTGTAATGAAGGTTTATCAGGCTCATTCTGGGGTTGGCAGGACTGACGTATGAAGACTGATTGACTAGTTTAGGAATGTTTTCACTGGAGTTCGGATGAGTGAGGGGGGATCTCATAGAGATTTATAAAATTCTAGCAAGTCTAGACAGGGTAGATGCAGGGAGGATGTTCCTTATGGTGGATGTGTCCAGAATCAGGGGTCACAGTCTGAGGATTCGGGATGGACCAGTTAGGATGGAGATGAGGAGACATTTCTTCACCCAAAGAGTGGTGAGACAGTGGAATTCATTACCACAGGAAGTAGTTGATGCCAAAACATTGAATGTATTCAAGAGGCGGCTAGATATAGCACCTGGGGTGAATGGGATCAACAGTTACATGCAGAAAGCAGAATTAGGCTATTGAGTTGGATAATTGGCCATGATCAGTTTGAATGGTGGAGCAGGCTCAAAGGGCTGAATGGCCTCCTCCTGCTTTTATCTTCTAAGTTTCTGTGTTTCTATCTCACTGTTAAAAATTATTTTCTGACATTTAAAAAAATAGATCAGACCTTCAGAGAAAATCCATTTTTCCGACCACCATAGACTCTAAGTTTCAAAATAAGGTATTTTGAGCATTCATCACACTTCCCTGATTAAAAAAAGATGAAAAGTATTTAAAATGTTCCTATTAAAATTTCCTGTTATTGCCATTTATTCTACTTATACAGATTACATATTGACTGTAATATATTTGCATTAAATGCTCAAGGACTTTACAGAACAATTCATTCCACACATGTCCATTTTTATCATTAGATTATTTCTTATTCATATTTGCTTTTGATAAAGTGTCTGCTATGATGTTGCTTGACTTTCATATGGTATAGCTGTAGAGTCATAGAATCAAAAAACATGGAAACAAACCCTTCAGTTCAAACAGTCCATGACGACCATAATCCCAAACTAAACTAGTCCCACCTGCCTGCACTTGGCCCTTATCCCTCCAAACATTTCTCATTCATGTACTTACCTTAGTGTCTTTTAATTACTGTAAATGTATCCCCACCCATCAATTCCTCTGGAAGTTCATTCCACACACGAACCACTCTCTGTGTAAAAAAAAGTTGCTTGTATGTCTTTTTTAAAACTTTATCCTCTCAACTTAAAAATATGTCCCCTAGTCTTCAAAACTCACACCCTAGGGACACCTGCCATTCACATTAACTATACATGACTCATGACTTTATAAACCTATCTCTGGTCACCCCTCAATTTCCTATGCTCCAGTGAAAAAGGTCTTTTCTTTATAACTCAAACCCTCCATTCCTGGCAACATCCTGGTAAATCTCTTCTGAACCTTCTCCAACTTAATAATATCCTTCTTATAACAGGGTAACCAGAACTGATATGGTACTCCAGAAGAGGCAATGAAGGCAAGACAAAGGTTATCCACTAACCTGGGCTGGCATTGTGGAGTAAACCGCAATCATGAAAATTCATGAGGAGGCCTTAGAGAACATTAAGTGTTCTGTCGGCCAAAGCAGTTATTGATGAAGAGATCCAGCACTGCCTCTAGTGTGCTAGCGCAGTCTTTGGCCAACTGAGGAAAAGAGTGTTTGAGGACACCAACATCAGCTCCGATGCTTAGGTCATGATTTATAGAGCTTTGGTGGTTCCCGCCCTCCAATATGGCTCTAAAACATGGACAATCTTTCAGAAATAATTTGTAGCTACATCTGTAATGATTTCCTTAGTCAAAAATACAACCCCCCCACCCCCACCCCCAGCCCGGACCCCTCCCCCCACCCCAATTCCTCTTTTGCCTCTCTATCTAAACTTCCTATAACATCTGAAAGTTGGAACATTGAGCTGCAAAACCTGTCCATCCCTCAAACAAATTTCTGTAATAGTTACAATGTCCCAATCCCATGTTCCCAAACAGATCCTGAGTTTAGATTAGATTAGATTAGATTAGATTACTTACAGTGTGGAAACAGGCCCTTCGGCCCAACAAGTCCACACCGCCCCGCCGAAGCGCAACCCACCCATACCCCTACATCTACCCCTTACCTAACACTACGGGCAATTTAGCATGGCCAATTCACCTGACCTGCACATCTTTGGAGTGTGGGAGGAAACCGGAGCACCCGGAGGAAACCCACGCAGACACGGGGAGAATGTGCAAACTCCACACAGAGAGTCGCCTGAGGCGGGAATTGAACCCGGGTCTCTGAGTTCATCAGCCTTACCTTGCATTGAAATAAATAAAGTTTTATTCTTCAAGGTAACTTGGTTCTCTGACTTGCTTTTGTTTGTCTTTTATAATTAAATTGTTCCTTTCAAGTTCAAAATCATTCTCATGGATTTATTCTGTTACTTAGGATCCCTCCACTCGAATGAAATTGTCTCAGATTCTTATAGTGAAAAATGATAAATCTCCGCATTGTTGTTAAACTTGTACGATTCAAACTGTTGTCGAGCTAATATGAAACTCAACTTTTACTTTCTCACAGTTAAATATTTCTTCTGGTATTTACTCAACTTGCAGGAAAAATAACCAACTTGTTGTTAGACCGCCACATTATCCTCATGTAATAAAACTGCATCAACACTGATATTGCTGCCATCAACAGTTAGTTTAAATGGATTAACATAACTTATTCCAGCTAAAATTGCACAGCTTTCAAGTTGTCAAAGATACTCTATGTTCCTTTGTACATTCAAATCTCTTAATTTTTCCTCAACAAACTGATCAAAGGAGACACCACAGTGCTGAAATTCAGAACAAGTTTTAAAATCTAGTCAAGTCTAGATGCCACATTTCTCATTTTGTCCTGGGCACAAAATTGTTTTGTTTGCTTACCCCAAGTGCTATTTGGCTTTAGTTGCAGTATGGCACAAATAAGGTACTTCTGCTTTGGCAAATTCCCACTTAGCCAAGTTTATGGCTAAATTGGCTTTTTGTAATTGATTAAACAATTTGTTCAACAATTTAAAATGCCAAATAGCTCATGGGGCAGGATCACAGGACAAGCATTTATAGCAAAAGATCATAGTGTCATACAACTGATGCGATATATTGAACAAAGCTAAATTGCTGTTAGGTCTTTCATCTTTTAGAATGGGTTGCAGGTTTCGATTCATTAACATGTAAATCCATTTTCATGCACAAGTTCAAACAAGACTTCTTTGCTGCACAGAACCTCCAACCAACACTATACACCACATATGTTGATGATGTTTTCTTCCTCTGGATCCATGGCAAGGAGTCACTGAAACAACTACACAGTGATATCAACAAGTTTCACCCCACCATCGGACTTACCATGGACTACTCTTTAGTATCTGTCTCATTCTTCGACACATGCCATCAAGGATGGGCACCTCAGCACCTCACTCTACCGCAAACCCCGGATAACCTTATAATGCTACACTTCTCTAGCTTCCACCCAAAATTATTAAAACAACCATGCGCTACACTCAAGCCCAACATATACACAGGATTTGCTCAGATGCAGAGGAACACAATGGACACTTGAAGGACTCCCTCATAAGAACAGGATATGATACTGAACCAATCGATTGCCAGTTCTGACGTACCACAGCGAGAAATCATAATGACCTCCTCAGGAGACAGACATGGGATGTGACTGATAGGGTACCCTTCATTGTCCAGTACTTCCCGGGAGTGGAGAAACTAACTCTTTTTCTTTGCAGCCTGCAATACATTATCGATGAGGATGAGCATCTCACCAAGATATTCGCTACACTGCCACTTCCTGCCTATAAACAACCACCAAACCTTAAACAGACCATTGTTCACAGGAAACTGCCCCGCCTTCAGGACAACACCAAACAACCCTGTCAGTGTAACCACTGCACTGTCAGAGTATCAACATGGATACTGCCATTACATATGGGGACATCACACACCAAGTACGTGGCAGGTACTCATGTGACTTGGCCAACGTTGTCTAGCTCATTCACTGCAGGCAAGGATGCCCAAGGCATGGTACATTGGCGAGTCTAAGCAGATGCTATGACAATGAATGAATGGACACCATCCAATAATCGCCAGGCAGGCATGTTCTCTCCCAGTTGGGGAACACTTCAGCGGTCAGGGACATTTGGCTTTGGATCTTCAGATGACCATCCTCCAAGGCAGACTTTGCAACAACGCAGAGTGGCTGGCCAGAGGCTGATAGCCAAGTTCAGTATCCATGAGGGTGGCCTCAACCGGGATCTTGGCTTCATGTTACATGTGACCCCACTACACTATACACTCTCTCTGTCTCCCTGACACACTCACACAGTAATTTACATACTCATACACTCACACAGACCCTCTCTCATACACACGCTCTCTCTCTCAGACACACGCATACACCCCTCACACTCACACCCATGGGCATACTTTCTTACAGGCATATACTCCATAACACTCACGCACACTCACACTATCAGACACATATCATGCACATGCACACTCTCACACTCTATCCCTCTCTCACACACATACACAGACACATTCTCATTCTCTCACTCTCCCTCCCATGCATGCACACAAATATATAAGTCTATAAGTTGAACTTGCATTTGCAGAATTGTGTTTGCAGATACATTCTATAAATTCTGTGTCCTATGATCCTGCCCCACTAGCTACCTGATGAAGGAGCAGTGCTCCAAAAGCTAGCATTGCCAAATAAACCTGTTGGCCTATAACCTGGTGTAGTGTGATTTTTAACTTTGTCCACCCCAATCCAACACCAGCACATCCACATTATAATTTTAATTACCTCAATAAGGTCACCTCTTAATCTTCCCTGCTCTAAGGAGAATAAGCCTGATTTCTCTTGTCTTTCCCTTCATCTAAGATCCCTCATTCCTAGTATCATTCCAGTAAATATCCTTTGAACTGTCTCCAAGGATTTAATATCCTTCCTTAAATAAGCAACCCAGAATTGAACATAATACTCCAAATGTGGTCTGGCCAATGTTCTTATATTCATTTTTTTATGGGATGTGGGCGTTGCTGGCCTGCCTTGCACTTGTGAAGGTGGGGGTGAGCTGCTTTCTTGAATCACTACCTGCTGTGGTTTGACCCACAATGCTATGAGGGACAGAATTCTGGGATTTTGACCTCACAATAGTGAAGGAATGGCAAGATATTTCCAAGTCAGGATGGTGAGTGGCTTGGAGGAGAACTTGAAGATGATGGTGTTCCCATGTATCTGCTACCTTTGTCCTTCTAGCTGGAAGTGGCCATGGGTTTGAAAGGTGCTGTCTGAGGATCTTTGGTACATTTCTGCAGTGCATTTTGCAGATAGTACATACTGCTGCTCCTGAGTGTACTGGAGGGAGTGGACATATGTGGATGTTTTGTTCTTATTTATTAATTTGTGGGATATGAGCTTCGCTGGCTGGCCAGCATTTATTGCCTGCCCTAAGATACCATTGAGAAGGGAACTCAGATTCAAGGTTCTTGAACTGCTACAGTCCACCTGCTTTGGGTTGACTCACAATGCCATTAAAGAGGGAATTCCAGGATTTTAATCCAGACACAGTGAAAGAACAATGATATATTTCCAACTCAGGATGGTGAGTGGCTTGGAGTGCAGCTTGAAGGTGGTGATGTTTCCATGTATCTGCTGTCCTTGTCTTTCTAGATGGAAGTGGTCATGGGTTTGGAAGGTGCTGTCTGAGGATCTTTGGTGAATATTTACATTGCATCTTGTAGATGATACACAATGCTGCTACTGAGTGTCAGTGTTGAAGGGAGTGGATGGTTGTAGATGGAATCTAGAGGGCTGCTTTGCCCTGCATGATGTCAAGCTTCTTGAGTGTTGTTGGGGCTGCACTTATCAAGGCAAGTGGGGAGTCAGGAGGTGAGTTACTTGTCGCAGTATTCCTAGCTTCTGACCTGCTTTTGTAGTCATTGTGTTTATGTGATGAGTCCATTTGCATTTCTAGTCAATAATAACCTTCAGGATGTTGATACTGTGGGATTCAGTGATAGTAGCACCATACAATGTCAAGAGGTGATGGTTAGGTTGTCTATTATTGATGATGGTCATAGCCTGGCATTTGTGTTGTGCGAATGTTCCTTGCCACTTGTCAGTTCAAGCCTGGATATTGTCCAGATCTTGTTGCATTTGAACATGGACTGCTTCAGTACCTGGGGAGCCTTGAATAGTGCTGAATATTTGTGCAATCATTGGTGAACATCCCTACTTCTGACATTATGATGGAGGGAAGGTAATTGATGAAGCAGCTGAAGATAATTGGGCTGAGGACATCACCCTGAGGAATTCCTGCAGAGATGTCCTGGAATTGGGATGACTGACCTCCAATAACCATGACCATCTTCCAACCACTGGACAGTTTGCCCCCGATACCCATTGATTTCAGTTTTATTAGGGCTCCTTTATGCCACGCTCAGTTGAATGCAACTTTGATGCCATATGTTGTCACTCTCACCTCACCTCTGGAATTCTGTACTTTTGTCCATGTTTGAACCAAGGCTGTAATAAAGTCAGGAGTGGAGTGGCCCTGGCTGAACCCAAACTGGGTATCAATGAGCAGGTTATTGCTGAGCAGATTCTCCTTGATAGAATTATTGATAATATCTTCTATCAGTTTACTGATGTTCAAGAGTAGACTGAAGGGGTGTTAAGTGGCTGGGTTGGACTTGTCCTGCTTTTTGTGTACAGGACATATCTGGGCAACCTTCCAGATATGGATTGTGTAAATACTGCTGTTGTAACTGTACTGGAAGAGCTTGGTTCAGTGTACAGCAAGTTCTGGAGCTCAAGTCTTCAGTACTATTGCCAGAATTGACAGGGGCTGTAGTCATTGCAGTATCCAATGTTGCCAATTATTTCTTGAAATGGAGTGAATCGATTAAAGACTGGTAACTGTAATGCTGGGGACCACTGGAGGAGGCTGAGATGGATCGTCCACATCGCCCTTCTGGCTGAAGATTGCTGCAAAAACTTCAGCCTCATCTTTTGGACGGATATGCTAGGCTCTTCCATCATTGAGGAAGGGGATATTTGTGGAGTCTGCTCGTCCAGTAAATTGTTTAGTCATTCACCACCATTCAGGATTGGATATGGTAGGATTGCAGAGCTTACATCTGATCCATTGGTCATGGGATTGCTTAGCTCTCTGAATCACTTGCTGCTTATGCTGCTTGGCATGCAAATAGTCCTGTTTGATGGCAACACCATGTTGACATCTCACCTTCACATATGCCTGGTGCTGCTACTGGTAAGCCGTCCAGGGTTGATCCCCTGACTTGATGATAATGGTTGACGGGGGGTAATGCCAGGCCATGAGGTTACAGATTGTGCCGGAGTTGTATTGTGCTGCTGTTGCTGGCCTACAGTGCCTCATGAATGCCTAGTCTTGAGTTAGAAGACAGAACATGTAACATAGAACAGTACAGCACAGAATGGGGCCTTCAGCCCACAATGGTGTGCTGAACATGACATCAAATACAACTAATCCATTCTGATGAGTTGCTAGATCTGTTTCAAGACCGTCCATTTAGCATGGTGTGGTGCTAATCAAGCAGACTGCTTTGTCCTGGATGGCGTCAGGTTTCACAAGTGTTGTTGGGCTGCACTCATCCAGGCAAGTGGGGATTATCCTGTCATATTCTTCACTTGTGCTTTGTAGATCACAGACAGGTATTGGGGAGTAGGAGGTGAGTTACTCGCTGTAGTACTCCCAGCTTCTGACCTGCTCTTATAGCTTGTGTTAATGTGGTGAGTCCAATTGAATTTCTACTGAAAAATGTGTTGCTGGAAAAGCGCAGCAGGTCAGGCAGCATCCAAGGAGCAAGAGAATCAACGTTTCGGGCATAAGCCCTTCTTCAGGAATGAGGAGGGTGTGCCAAGCAGGCTAAGATAAAAGGTAGGGAGGAGGGACTTGGGGGAGGGGTGTTGGGAATGTGATAGGTAGAAGGAGGTTAAGATGAGGGTGATAGGCCGGAGAGGGGGTGGGGGCGGAGAGGTCGGGAAGAAGATTGCAGGTCAAGAAGGCGGTGCTGAGTCCGAGGGTTGGGACTGAGATAAGGTGGGGGGAGGGGAAATGAGGAAGCTGGAGAAATTTCATCCCTTGTGGTTGGAGGGTTCCTAGGCACAAGCAGGTAGCCTGTCTGACCCAACCTCCACTCCTGGTACCTTCCCCTGCGACCGCAAGAAATGCAAAACTTGCGCCCACACCTCCCCCCTCACTTCCCTCCAAGGCCCCAAGGGATCCTTCCATATCCGTCAGAAATTCACCTGCACCTCCACACACATCATTTACTGCATCCACTACACTCGATGTGGCCTCCTATACATTGGGGAGACAGGCCGCCTACTTGTGGAACGTTTCAGAGAACACCTCTGGGACACCCGCACCAACCAACCCAACCACCCCGTGGCTGAACACTTTAACTCCCCCTCCCACTCGGCCTTGGCCTCCTCCATCGCCAGACCATGGCAACACAATGCCTGGAGGAAGAGCGCCTCATCTTCCGCCTAGGAACCCTCCAACCACAAGGGATGAATGCAGATTTCTCCAGCTTCCTCATTTCCCCTCCCCCCACCTTTTCTCAGTCCCAACCCTCAGACCCAGCACCGCCTTCTTGACCTGCAATCTTCTTCCCAACCTCTCTGCCCCCACACCCTCTCCGGCCTATCACCCTCACCTTAACCTCCTTCCACCTATCGCATTCCCAACGCCCCTCCCCCAAGTCCCTCCTCCCTACCTTTTATCTTAGCCTGCTTGGCACACTCTCCTCATTCCTGAAGAAGGGCTTACGCCCGAAACGTCGATTCTCCTGTTCCTTGGATGCTGCCTGACCTGCTGCGCTTTTCCAGCAACACACTTTTCAGCTCTGATCTCCAGCATCTGCAGTCCTCACTTTCTCCCAATTGAATTTCTAGTCATGATAACCCCCAGAATGCTGATAATGTGGTTTTAAGTGATGGTAACAGTGTTGTTCTTGATTCTATTAAAGGTAAAAGGGTGGTAGTTAGATTGTACATTATTGGAAATAGTCAAAGTATTTGTGTGCCACAAATGTTACTTGCCACCTATGAGCCCAAGCCTAGATATTAGGAGAAAGTGAGGACTGCAGATGTTGGAGATCAGAGTTGTGAGTGTGGTGCTGGAAAAGCACAGCAGATCAGGCAGTATCCGAGGAGCAGGAGAATTCTCATTTTGGATATAAGCCTCATTCCTGATGAAGGGCTTATGCCCGAAACCCTGATTCTCCTGCTCCTCGGATGCTGCCTGACCTGCTGTCCTTTTCCAGCACCACACCCTCAAGCCTGGATAAAGCCATAGAGTCATAGAGATATAGCATAGAAACAGACTGGGTCCAACTTATTCATGCCGGCCAGACATCCTAAATTAATCTAGTCTTTTTGCCAGCATTTGGCCTATATCCCTCTTAACCCTTCACATTCATATACCCATCCAGATGCCTTTAAAATGCTGTAAATGTTCCAACTTCCACCACTTCCTCTGGCAGCTCATTTCATACACGCACCACCCTCTGCATGAAAGGTTGCCCCTTAGGTCCCTTTTAAATCTTACCCTGCTCACCTTAAACCTATGCCCTCTAGTTTTGGATTCCCCCACCCCAGGGAAAAGACCTTGTCTATTTATCCTTTCCATGTCCCTCATGATTTTATAAACCTCTATAAGATCACCCCTCAGCCTCTAATGCTCCAGGGAAAACAGCCCCAGCCTATTCAGCCTCTCCCTATAGTTCAACCCTCCAACCCTGGCAACATCCTTGTAAATCTTTTCTAAACCTTTTTGAGATTCACAACATTCTTCCTATTGCTGGGAGACCAGAATTGCACGCAGAATTCCAAAAATAGCCCAATCAACTATACAGATGTAATGTGACCTCCCAACCCCTGTACTCAATGCACTGCCCAATAAGGCAAGCATACCAAATGCCTTGTTCATTGTCTTATCTACCTGAGACTCCACTTTCAAAAACTATGAACCTGCGCTCCAAGGTCTCCTTGTTCAGCAACACACCCCGGGACTTAACAATTAAGTGTATAAGTTCTGCCCTAATTTGCCTTTCCAAAATATGGCACCTCACACTTATCTAAATTAAACTCCATCTGTCACTCCTCAATGCATTGGCCCATCTGATCAATATCCTGTTGTACTCTGAGGCAACCATCTTTGCTGTCAACCACACCTTCAATTTTGGTGTCATTTGTAAACTTACTAACACACCTCCTGTGTTCACATCCAAATTATTTATATAAATGATTGAAAAGCAGTAGACCCAGCACCGGTCCTTCTGGCACACCACTGGTCACGGGCATCCAGTCTGAAAAACAACCCTCCATCATCACCCTCTGTCTTCTACCTTCGAGCTAGTTCTGTATCCAAATAGTTAGTTCTCCCTCTGTTCTGTGTGATTTAACCTTGCTAACCAGTCTACCATGAGGAACCTTGTCAAGTGACTTACTGTAGTTCATATAGATCACATCCACCACTCTGCCCTCATCAATCCACTTCATCACTTCTTCAAAAAACTCAATCAAGTTAGTGAGACAAAAATTTCCATGCACAAAGCCATGTTGAGTAACCCTAATCAGTCCATGTCTTTCCAAATACATGTAAATCCTGGCCCTCAGGATTCCCTCCAAGAACTTGCCCATCACTGAATGTAGACTCACTGGTCTATAGTTTCCTGGCTTTTCCTTACTACCTTTCTTAAATAATGGCACCACATCAGCCACCCTCCGGTCTCCTGTCTCAACTGTGACTATCAATGATAGAAATATCTCAGCAAGGGGACCAGCAATCGCCTCCATGGCTTCCCACAAAGTTCTAGCCTTCACCAGATCAGGCCTTGGGGATATATCCACTTTGATGCACTTTAAGACGTCCAGCACCTCCTTCTCTGTAATATGGACATTTTTCAAGAAGTTGCTCTTGCTGCTTTTGTGCATGGGCTTCTTCAGTATCTGAGGAGTAGTGAATGGTACTGAACATTGTCCGATCATCAACAAACATCCCCACTTCTTTCCTTATGATGAGAGGAAGGTCATTGAAGAAGTAGCTGAAGATGGTTGTGCCTCAGACAGTACCCTGAGGAATTCAAGCAGAAATATTCTATAGCTGCGATAACTGACCTCTCCAACAACCATGACCATCTTATCAGGTGTATGGACAGGGTGTATAGAGAGCAGCTATTTCCCTTGGTTCAGAGGAGGGCATAGTTTTAGGGTGTGGGGTGATTCAGAATGGATTTGGAAAAATGTACTTTCACTCAGAGGGTGGTGGGAATTTGGAATACACTGTCTGGGAAGATGGTGGAGGCTCCAAATATTATGATGAGCAATTCAACTATTACAATATTCAAGGATACAGGACAAGTGCAGGAAATTGGGATTTGTGGGCCTTTGGTGCTAGTTAGGTCAGTGCAGACGTAGGGCCCTTTCTGGCTGTGCGAATCCATGAATCTATAAATCTTTGAATGTGTCAGGTATGACTCCAATCCCCAGAGAGTTTGCTCCCTGACACCTATTGATTCCAGTTTTGTTAGAGGTCTCCTGAATGCCACACTCAGTTGAATGTTTCACCTTACTTCTGAAATTTAGCTCTTTTTTTCCATGTTTGAACCAAGACTAATGAAGTCAGAAGCGGAGTGGCCCTGGAGGAACCCAAACGGGCCCATCATTGCGCAGATTATTGCTGAGCAGGTGCTGCTTGGTAGCACTAATGATGACACCTTCCATTAATTTACCAATGATCGAGATTAGACACAAGGGGTGGTAATTGGTTGGGTTGCATTTGTCCTGCTCTTTATGTATAGGACTTATGTGGGCAATTTTCCACATTGTAGAGCAGATATAGTGTTTTAACTGTACTGGAAGAGCTTGGATAGGGATGCAGTAAGTTCTGGAGAACAGGTTTCAGTATTATTGCCAGAATGTGGTCAGGGACCTTAGTCTTTGCAGTATCCAATGTTTCCAACTGTTTCTTGATATGATGTAGAGTGAATCAAATTGGCTGAAAACTGGTATCTGTAAGGCTGGGGACCTCTGGAGGAGGCTGAGATGGATTGACTGCTGTGAAAGCTTCAACCTTATCTTTTGCACCATTATGCTGGATCTTCCAGTATTGTGTGTGGTGATATTTGTGGAGAATCCTCCTTCAGTCAGTTGTTCAATTGTACATCACCAGTCGCAGCAGAATATGGCAGGACTACAGAGCTCAGATGTGATGTGTTGGTGTGGGCTTGCTTAGCTCTGTCTGACACTTGCTGCTTATGCTGTTTTGGCATGCAAGTAGTCCTGTTTGGTAGCTTCATTAGATTGAGACCTCATTTTCAGGTGTGCCTGGTGCTGTTCCTGCACTCTCCATTGAACCAGGGATGATCCCCTGGCTTGATGGTAATGGTTGAGTTGGGGATATGCCAGAGCATGAGGTTACAGATTGGGCTGGAGTAGAAATGTGCTACTGTTGCTGGCCCACAGTGTCTCATGGATGCCCAGTCTTGAGTTGCTAGCCTTGTTTAAAGTCTGTCCCATTTAGCTTGGTGATAGTGTCACACAACACGATGGAGGTTATTCTCAATGTGAACGTAGGACTTCAATTTCTCAAGGACTGTTCGTAGTCACCTTTACTTACACTGTCATGGAAAGATGCATCTGTAGCTGCCAAATCGGTAACAGGAGGTCAAGTATATTCTTTATGGTTGGTTCTTCTCTTGTTGGTTCCCTTACCACCTGCTGCAGACCCAGTCTAGCAGCTATGTCCTTTAGCACCCGATCACTAGTACTGTTGCTGAGCCACTCTTTGTTGTGGGCATTGAAATCCTTCACCCAGATTACATTTTGTGCCCTTTCCATCCTTTGTGCTTCCTTCAAGTGTTATTCAACATGGAGGAGTACGGATTCATCAGCTGTGGGAGGATGGTACATTGTAATCAGCAGGAGGTTTCCTTGTCAATGTTTAACCTGAAGCCATGAGACAGCATGAAGTCCAGAGTCAATGTTGAGGACTCCCAGGGCAGCTCCCTCTTGACTGTATACCACTGTGCCTCTATCTCTGTTGGGTTTGTCCTGCCAGTAAGCTATGTCCACTGATTGTATGATGGTGACTGGGACATCGTCTATAAGGTATGATTCCATGAGTATGACTATGTCAGGCTGTTGCTTCACTAGTCTGTGACAGCTCTGCCAATTCTTTTAGGGTTAGCATTATTTCCTTGCTTTTATACTCCAAGCATCTATTTATAAACTCAAGGATCCTCTCAGCCCACTTAACAACTGTTTCAATTTACATGGTGACTTTCAGAGAATCATGCACATGAACTCTGAGATCTCTCTGCTCCTATACTTCCCTCAAAGTTGTATCATTCAGTCTGCATTGTCTCTCCATGTTTCTTCTAGCAAAGTACATGCACTCACATTTCTTTGCATTGAATTTAATCTGACAGATGCCTGCCATTTGGACAACTTATTGATGTCCCTCTAAGTTGCTCAGCATCATCCTCACAATTCACTATTTAGTATCAGCTGCAAATGTAGAGATTTTCTTCCTCAATACCCATCTCCAACTCATTTATATAAATCAGAAAAGGCAAGGGTCCCGACACCAGTCCTTGGGAAACACCACTTTCAATCTGTCTCCAATCTGAGAATGATCATCCATATCTATCTGCTGTTTTCTATCTTATAGCAAACTTCTAATCCAGGCTGCCAAGGACTCCTCAATCCCAAATATTTCTAATTTTCTAAGCAAATGGCCTATGGTACATGTCAAATGCTTTTTAAAAGTCCAATTTTGCAACGTCCACAGCACTGCCTTCATCCAGTATCTGTGTCATCTTGACAAACAACTCAATTAAACTTGTCAGAGATTACCTACTCTTGATAAAACCATGTTGACTGTCTAGTATTAACTTATTTTTCCCCAATTGCCTGTTTACCAGCTGTTGCTTGTGTCCATGCACATGCACAGTGAAGGACACCAGTTCAACTGGGACAGCATATCCATCCTGGGATGGGCTGGGCAGAGACATGCACAGGAATTCCCAGAGACCTGGCACTCAGCCCGAAGCTCCATTGGCAAGCATGTGGAGTTGAACCTAATGTGCCAGCCACTGGGAATCAGAGCCAGCAGTGGGGCCAGAGATGATGCCACCAGCGCCAGCAGACCCAGACACATAGGGTGGCAAGTGAGACAGAACAATGGCGTTCACTGGAGGTGCACCGATGATGTTGCCTAAAGTGGTGATGAAATGTCCATGAACAAACTTACTAGCTCAGTAAGCAAGTCAATAACCTTTTCCCTTTAACCCTGCACATTACTCCTTTTCAAATAATTCTCTAATTCCTTGTTGAATGAATTAGAATAATATTCCAGCTAACTGTTTGAGCACTTCTATATTATGCAATCCAGTTACTGGAAGGTCAATTTTAGAATTCCAATTTGTGATTCATTCTGCAATTGTTACAATATTTTTATTTCATCCCTATTTCTTTCAGCCCCCCAAAAATGTATGCCCTGACTACCCTCCCTCTTCCTCTTGGCATATTAACATGCTGATTCTTTTTTCTTGTCTGGAGTACTCATTGCATATTTAACATAATTGAATTACTTTTGATTTAACAAGTTCTTGAGACCTTTGCTTTTAATCTATCGCCAGAGACAGATTGCATATTTGTGCAAACACCTGTATGTTGGACTGTCAAGTGTCTGATCACTTGCTGTGATTATGATGTTATCAGTCATTTTAGAGGGAAACAGCTCAGTCTAACTTGCTGCTTTGTAAACTGAAAACCTCCCAAAAAGCTACTGCTGTTGATAAATACTTGGACCTCCGATCCTTCTTGAAATGTAACATTTGTCTTCAGCAACAATCTTTCAAGCTTTGGCTTTTTTTATATGTTCTAGTTTTCATTGTTTGTTGAGAACTCGTCAAATGCTTTTTGGCTAACTCATATACTTTGATTAGTTTTTCTCAGATATCTGACAAAGTCAACTTTGATAAATAAATTTTCCTTTAATTAATTTAAGGTTTCCTCTCACATCATACCTGAATATCAGTTCAAAAATATGGAATCCTTTCCAGCACATTCTTAATGACAAATAAAAACAGGCAATTCTTTACCTCAGTCCATAGAACATCCTGGACAATAGACTCTAATCAGGATATCTCAAATTTGATGCCTACTTTCTAATGTATTCTGGACTGGAGATAGTAAAGTGGAAATGGAAATTGTTTTATTACTTAATTATTCATTATTTATTCGAATATATATGACAACAAAGTTGAACATTGATCTGATTGTATTTCCTTAGGTAATCCAAAACTTGTAAGAAATTGAACCAACAACTACAAATAACTACTATAAATATTTCAAAATTTTCCCCAAACATATTGTCTCAAGAAATCTTGACAAAATATCCATCATTATTAAAAGGTAATGATTCTCACTCCTGGTTTTAGGTAGAATTCAGATGCAATCTGTTAAAAGCTGACTTAATAGTTCTTTAAAAGTTGGTATTGGTTTAATCAATGGATTTCCTCACAACTTAATGTGTGGCATTTCTTGCAAAAATTTGAAGACATTTTTATGCAATCCTAGCATAATATGCTTAATATTTTAGCCTGTTTTTATTAATATCTGAGTGACCTCACATTGGAACTTCATGAGCCGCTCATAAAATCTCATTATGATACAAAAATAGTACCACCACTGAGAGATTACAGCCTATTCTTCATCAGTCAGTATTAGAGGTGATCTCCATTTTCTCATAAACATTTTGTCTTTTAAATAATAACACTCTGCTATTTGTTCTAATTCAAATTCTAAGCAGGCTGTTTGTCGCTTTCTTAACTCAGGACACATAAGGTTCAATTGTATCAAAGGACACCAAATACAATTCTACATTAGGGGTATTAGATAAATATTTTAGCTCAATTCTCTTTACCTTCCTCCTCTGTTCTATACATTTTTGATAATGGTGTCAGTAATTGAATTTCCACAAAGTCTCCCTTTTGTAATGACTCTTCCTCCTGGAATCATAGAATCTCCACAGTGTAGAACCAGTCCATTGGCCTATCGGGTCTACACTGACCCTGCGATGAGCATACCACCCAGACCCACCATATCCTGGTAACCCTGCATTTCCCATAGTTAATCCACCAATCCTGCACATCCCTGGACAGAATGGGCAATTTAACGTGGCCAATCAAGCTAACCTGCACATCATTGGACTCCTGTTGGCGTGATATATAGTCACAACATAGAAAGGAAACAATTCAGGATTGTTTTTGTCAGTTTCTTTTATTTCCCATGTTTGTTTCAACATCCTTGGTAAGTCAACCACAATGCTGTATGCCTGGAGACATATGTAACCATGATGAGGTACGGAAAGCAGTTTCCCTCCCTAAAAAACTTGATATACCCCTACTGGATTGATTGAGACCATATTTACTGGAATTTAGAAGAATAGTGGTGGGGTGAGTTCTCATAGAAACCTACAAAATTCTCACAGGCTAGATTGGGTAAACACAGGAAGAATGTGCCTGATGACTAGGGAGTCCAGAACCAGGGATCACAGGGAGAAATTTCCTAACCCAGAGACTGGTGAGCCAGTGGAATTCTCTGGCACAGATATGGTTGAGGCCAAAACATTAAATGTTTTCAAGAGTTCTTAGGGCTAAAAGAAGCAAAGGATACCAGGAGAAAGCAGGAACAGGGTACTGAATTAGATGATCAGTCAAGATAATATTGAATGACAGAACTGGCTTGAAGGGTCAAATGGCCTACTTTCACACTTATTTTCTATATGTTGATGTTACCTGAGGATGTTTTAGGAATTCTTACTACTATAATAAATCTCCCATTTAAATTCTAGGAATTAGCTTTAGTATCTCTGGTTTTATTACAATGGAAACTTTTTTTTTCTGTTTCACTTTTAGGTTCAAGCCTTTCTTCTTTATAATTTACACATCCTTCTGAAATCAATGTCACAGACTCCCCTTCCCCTTCATATCGATGCAGGCGCAGGTGTCACTGCTGAGGATGATCTCGTGCGGCCCCAGCCACCGAGGGGCGAAGCCGGGCCGGTCGGGGGCAGCCCGGACCAGGACTTTGTCCCCAACGCCCGGGAGGGGTTGGGGAGGCGGTTGTTGCTGCTGTTTCGTTTGGTCCCTGATGTCCTGTTGATCGCGGGCGGTCTGTCTGAGGACCCACAACTGCGAGTCTAGCTGTCTGATGTAATGGGCCATCCTATCCCTAAGTGGGGCCATGTCCTCACCCCCTTCGATGACGGTCTCAGGTAGTCGCATGGCCCTGCCCGTCATGAGTTCTAAGGGAGTGAGGCCAGTGGAATGGCCCGGGGTGGCTCTGAGGTGCATCAGAATGCAGGGCAGGACGTCCAACCAGCCCTGACTGGTCTCGGCGATCGCTTTCGCGATCGCCACTTTGAGGGTCCGGTTCATGCGTTCGACCATGCCCGAACTCTGGGGGTGGAAGGGGACATGGAAGCACTGCCTGATACCCAGGAGGTGGCAGGCCAGTTTCATCGCACGTCCCGTGAAATGTGTTCCCCGGTCTGAGTCAATCTGGAGGGGGACCCCCCATCGCGGAAAGATGTCGAATGTCAGGATTCTGGCCACAGTGGCTGATGTACAGTCCCGTGTCGGGAAAGCCTCTACCCAGCGCGTGAAGTGGTCGACTATGACCAGGCAGTACTTCTTGCCGCGGCTAGTGGGCAAGGGTCCTGTGAAGTCAACCTGGAGGTTCTCCCAGAGCCCCTTGGGCCGTGGTTGGTGGGCCATAGGAATGCGCAAGGGCCTCCCTGGGTTACGTTGGGTGCAGATGATGCACCGGTGGCAGTGCTTGGCCACGTCGCGGCCAAGTCCAGGCCACCACCAGTCAGTCTGCAGCCTCGCAAGGCTCCCCTCCCGGCCTGCGTGGTCGGGCTCGTGATGTAGTTGTATCAGGGTTGTCCTGATGGCCATGGGGGCCACACTACATCGGGGTCGGGGATCGCGCCCCTTGCCCTCCAGTCCTCCCTTTCCTCGGGCTGAGCGCCATTCTGGACGTCCAGGACGTTGACGTCCCGGACTTCATTCACAGGCGCAGCGCGTACGGGGGGTAGAGGGGCACCTGCGGCGGCTTTGGCGGCCTGGTCGACCCAATGGTTCCCTAACTGTTCGGCGGTGGTGGCCCACTGGTGTGCCTTGATTTTCACAACGGCCGCGAGCAGGGGTAGGCGCACTGCCGCCACGAAGTCACGGACGATGTTCTCGTGTTTTATTTGGCCGCTGCCGGCCATGACGAAACCCTGGCGGCTCCATGCTGTCATGTCGTCATGGACTACCCCAAAAGCGTACTGGCTATCGGTGAAAATATTCACCCTCTTGCCCGCCCCCATGCGGAGCGCTGCCGTGAGGGCGACCAGCTCCGCGACTTGGGCTGAGGTATCGCCGTTTAATGTCCCCTGTTCTCGGGTGGCTCCCGTGTCGTCGACCACTGCCCAACCCGTCCGGTAGGACCCCTCAACCAACCGGCGTGAGCCGTCAACGTACAGGACCAGGTCGGGGTCCGAGATAGGACTATCGGCAATGTGGGGTTCCCCTACAGTTATAATCCCGTCCGCGGGTTTCGTTCCCGTGTCTCTAACTATTCTTATGGATTGGTCCCGGGGGAGGAGGACTGCCTCCCAGGTTGCCCTACAGGCATCAGAGACGGTTCGGTGGCGTCCTGTATTCAGGAGTTCCACTATAGTGTGTCCGGTGTGCAGGATGATCTGACCGGACATGGTGACTGGCTCGCACACACGGACTGCCCACGCGGCACAGTCAAGTGCGGCCACGCAGCGGTGCATCCCCCTCACGACCGGGGACTCCTTAGTAGAGTAGTACCCTACGGGCTTCATGCGGTCCCTGGAGAGTTGGGTGACCACGGCGACATAGAACCGCCCTTCCAGGCTATAAAAGACGTGAAAGGGCTTAGAGAGGTCGGGAAGGCGCAGGGCCGGGGCACTGAGGAGGTGGGCTTTTAGCTTGGAGTAGGCATCGTCTTGCTCGGGGCCCCACTCCACCCTCTCTGCCCCCGGCCTACCCCCCTTTACCAGGCGTTGGATGGGCTCAGCGATGGTGGCAAAATGCGCTATGAAGGCGCGGCAGTAGTTGAAAAGGCCCACGTGGAGGATACCCCTGACCATGTCCGGCCGTTGGCATGTCAGCGATGGCCGACTTATGATTGGGAGGCAGGGTCTTGCTGCCCTGGCTAATGTCGTGGCCCAGGTATCAGACTGTGGGCAGGCCGATCTGGGCCTTTGTGGGGCTGATTCTAAAACCTGCCTGGGCGAGGGTGCGCAGGACAGTGATCAGGGCTCCCAGGTGGGAGCGCGCGTCCGTGGACGCGATCAGGAGGTCGTCCACGTACTGTAAGAGGGTGCTAGAGAAAGGGAATAGGTCGCATTCCTCGAGGGTCCGACTCATGACCCTGTGGAAAATGTTGGGGCTGTTGTGAAAGCCTTGTGGCAGCCGGGTCCATGTGTATTGCCTGTCTTGCAGCGTGAGGGCAAACTTGTCCTGAGAGTCACGGTGCAGCGGGATGGACCAGAAGCCGTTTGCCACGTCCAGGACAGTAAAGATCCGGTGGGAAGGCTCTAGGCCGTTAAAGATGTTGGACGGGCTGGCAACAATGGGGTGCTCTTTAGGTGTGACCCGGTTGAGTGCCGTATAATCGATGGTGAGCCGATAGCTCCCATCCGGCTTACGGACTGGCCATATGGGGGAGTTGGTAGTGGACACCGCGGGTCGGAAGACACCGCGGCCGGTGAGTTTGGCCACAATGACCTCTGTGGCGCGCACTGCCTCGGGTTTGATCGGGTACTGTCGGTGCGGGGGGTGTACAGGGCCGAGTATCCGCTCGGGAGGGGAACGGACAAGGCTGCAGTCCTGCTCGCTCATGGCCCAGACCTCCGGGACCAGCTGGCAGACTGTTCCGAAGGCGCCGTCTCCGGACCAGTCCCGGGTGACAGGGACACAGGGCGCGAGTGCAGCGACCGATCTAGTGGGTACCATCTACCCTCAAGGGCGCTCTTATGGGATTTGCGGGACATCCATAGGAGGCGCCGGTGGAACGCGTCCACCACCGCTCCCAGTTCGCCCAGGAGGTCAATGCCCAGGATCATCCCTTCCGAGTTCAGGCAAACCCAGACGTGGACGGGGAGTAGAATGTCATCGATCTCCAGGAGGGCGGCCTCGCTACGGCGGGCCACCACCAAGCTTCCCCCCCACCCCCGTGATGGAAATGGAGTGATGGGTGGAGGGGAGGTCGAGGTCGGTGAGGGAGACTGACGCCCCCGTATCTATCAAAATGTTGCATCAGCGGCCCCCAAGCGATGCAGAAACCCAGATACGGGGGTCAGCTCCCTTGGCGGGGGCCGATGCTACTCAGTCCTTACGCCGGATGAGTAGCTGTAAGAGCTCGAGCAGCTGTCTGCGACTGAACTGGTCCCAGTCGGGGGGGGGGGGGGAAAGGCTTCGGGCTAGGGCTGCGGGGTTCGTGGGGTTTTTGTGGCTGTGAGTTGCCGTTGGTTCCCTGCTTGGGGGTTCCTTGTTCGCTGGGGTGCGAGGGGCGCTGATGGTGGGCATGCCGCGGTGGGGAACGGCCCCGGTGCTGACCCAGGCTGTCCCTGCCCTGGCCGGTGCTGCCCCCTCCCAAGTCGGGGTCTCCGGGGCGTCGGAAGGAGAGCGGGCAGTTAGACTTGTAGTGACCCGTCTGTCTGCAGCGGTAGCAAACGAGCGGCCCAGGTGTCCAAAGTGCCGCAACGGTGGCCGGGGCTTGGTTATCGAGGGACATGGCCCAATTCTCGAGCTCCGTGAAAGAGACGTAGGGTACCAGGCCTGTCCGGAGGACAGCCTGGTGTGTGGGGCCTAACCCGTCCTTATATAGCTGGATAAATGCGGGTTCTGCCAGTCAGCTTCGGGGATCCCGCTATGTGCCTGGAAGGCCTCGAACTTACGGGCCCCATAGTCCTGAGCACCCTCGCCGGGTTTCTGGGTGACGGCCACAATGGCGTTCCAGTCGACCGGCGTGTGGCCGAGAGCCTCGCTGACATCGGCCTTAAAGTCCGCAAGGGCGGCCTCCTGTTCGCGACAGCTGTCGCTGAGGTCGGCGCACCAGGACCCATTCTGGTGCGCAGGTTCTCCGGGAGTTTGGTCCGGACCAGACCGGCCACGTCCCTATTGTGGAGGTTGTGGCAGATCTGCATCTCCCTAAGCCGCTGCCAAAATTCAGCGTTATTGTGGCGGGGCTTGAGGGTGGGGAGCCTGTCCAGGAGTTTCATGGTATCACCCGGGGTTAAGGAGACGTATGTCATTGTAAGGCGGGGATTGTGGGTTTGGGACGCAGGTTTCCCCTTCTCCCCACCCCCGGGGGTATATTCAACTTTAACCGGGGCGGCGCGAGCTAGACTCGCGTGTGATTCCCCGGGGGCCTGTGTTGTCCACGAGCCCCTCCCAGTCCCAGGTGGGGGATGGCGGGGCACTTGGAGGCTCAGATAATGTCGTTAGGATCATACGGTTGGCAAGTGCCTGGGCTTCGAGGTGTTCTGAGGCCTGTTTCTGCTTATCTTGCACGTATAGTTGGACCTTGCTAGCGGGCCTAACATGTGCCTGAAGCACAAGGACGCAGGCTTTCTCGTATCTATCCCTTTTCTGGTGGACCCACCACTCCCTCTGGGCATCCAGTGGGTCGACGGGCCGCCAGCCCAATCGGAGCATAGCCTTGATGACCTTTTTATTCTCGTCAGCTATGAAATGAGTAAGGGAGCCTTCTGGCCCCCATTCTAAATCGCCTGCCGCACAGCCAGCCATGTTGGAAGGGGGGAGGGGGGGGGGGGGGGAGCGCAGCAGGCTTAATGGAAAGAGGACTTAGAAATAACAAAACTACCAGCGTGGGAGCGCAAGAGATTTAACTGGCGCTAACTTATTCACCTCCCAGTTGGGGAGCCCACTCCCTGAAATCAGACCCTAGCCCCTGGATCGACGAAGGCAGGTGTGGGTTAGGTACAAACGGGGCGCGTGTGTATAACCGATCGTGCGACCCTGGGTTACTGTGAGTCTCACTCTCACTGCCTAATGCCTAACGATTGTGCATGATCAGGTTATGGGTGTGTGTCAGTTGGAACCTTGACGAGATTATAAGGTGGGTTTCGATCTGTGAGTCATGACCATTGTCTGGAGTCCTGACTAGTGTCTGGTCTGGTGTGTATTTGGATCTGTCTTTGGGCCCCTCTCTCCCGATCACGGGGTCGGGCTGGCAGCTGCTGTCTTAAAATGAATACTGTTTGCTTTAAAATGGATACTGCTGGTTTTCCCGATGTGGGTCTTGCTCCACGGTAAACACAGGGCGGTTTATCACCCCCCTTCAAGAGTCAACAACTTTGCTGTGGTTCTGGAGTCACGTTAAGGCCAGACCAAATACAGATGGAAGGTTTCCTTCCTGGAGGACATTAGTGAACCAGATGAGCAAGGAGGCTGAAATAACTCCACAGAGGCCAGTAACCCATCACCAAGTCACACTTTTTTTACACATGGAGAATCCTTGACACTGATTCATCTTCTGCAGAGCCAGCTTTCAGAGTGAACAGAGTGACATTCCTGTTCTTTTTTTCTCCGAACAGAAAAGTCTTTCACTCTCACTGATCTACCTCCCTCAGAACCAGCTCTCAGATTGAAGAAGTAACAATTCTGCTTTTTTGTTTGTTTTTTTTTCCTTTTTCTTTGTGCATGCAGGTGTGAGACACAGTGAAAGACACAAGGTGTACAAATCTTATTCGATTTCCACCACCAGGAAGAAATAAAATACCCGAGTGGCCTGTGACAAGCAGTGCCCTTCTTAGAGGGCAATGCTGTGTGATCAAACAGTGAAGGGGAGGGCAGGAATTAAATCATAATAGAGTTGGAGGGGGAAATAATGCAGGTAAAAACAATGACTGCAGATGCTGGAAAGCAAATACTGGATTAGTGGTGCTGGAAGAGCACAGCAGTTCAGGCAGCATCCAACAAGCAGCGAAATCGACGTTTCGGGCAAAAGCCCTTCATCAGGAATAAAGGCAGTGAGCCTGAAGCATGGAGAGATAAGCTAGAGGAGGGTGGGGGTGGGGAGAGAGTAGCATAGAGTACAATGGGTGAGTGGGGGAGGGGATGAAGGTGATAGGTCAGGGAGGAGAGGGTGGAGTTGATAGGTGGAAAAGGAGATAGGCAGGTCGGACAAGTCCGGACAAGTCAAGGAGACAGTGCTGAGCTGGAAGTTTGAAACTAGGATGAGGTGGGGGAAGGGGAAATGAGGAAGCTGTTGAAGTCCACATTGATGCCCTGGGGTTGAAGTGTTCTGAGGCGGAAGATGAGGCGTTCTTCCTCCAGGCGTCTGGTGGTGAGAGAGCGGTGGTGAAGGAGGCCCAGGACCTCCATATCCTCGGCAGAGTGGGAGGGGGAGTTGAAATGTTGGGCCACAGGACGGTGTGGTTGATTGGTGCGGGTGCCTCGGAGATGTTCCCTAAAGCGCTCTGCTAGGAGGCGCCCAGTCTCCCCAATGTAGAGGAGACCACATCGGGAGCAACGGATACAATAAATGATATTAGTGGATGTGCAGGTAAAACTTTGATGGATGTGGAAGGCTCCTTTAGGGCCTTTGATAGAGGTGAGAGAGGAGGTGTGGGCACAGGTTTTACTGTTCCTGCAGTGGCAGGGGAAAGTGCCAGGATGGGAGGTTGGGTCGTAGGGAGGGTGTGGACCTGACCAGGTACAGTCTTTGTGGAAGGCGGAAAGGGGTGGGGAGGGAAATATATCCCTGGTGGTGGGGTCTTTTTGGAGGTGGCGGAAATGTCGGCGGATGATTTGGTTTATGCAAAGGTTGGTAGGGTGGAAGGTGAGCACCAGGGGCGTTCTGTCCTTGTTACGGTTGGAGGGGTGGGGTTTGAGGGCAGAGGTGCGGGATGTGGACGAGATGCGTTGGAGGGCATCTTTAACCACGTGGGAAGGGAAATTGCGGTCTCTAAAGAAGGAGGCCATCTGGTGTGTTCTATGGTGGAACTGGTCCTCCTGGGAGCAGATACGGCGGAGGCGGAGAAATTGGGAATACGGGATGGCATTTTTGCAAGAGGTAGGGTGGGAAGAGGTGTAATCCAGGTAGCTGTGGGAGTCGGTGAGTTTGTAAAAAATGTCAGTGTCAAGTCGGTTGTCACTAATGGTGATGGAGACGTCCAGGAAGGGGAGCGAGGTGTCAGAGATGGTCCAGGTAAATTTAAAGTCAGGGTGGAATGTGTTGGTGAAGTTGATGAATTGCTCAACCTCCTCGCGGGAGCACGAGGTGGCGCCAATGCAGTCATCAATGTAGCGGAGGAAGAGGTGGGGAATGGTGCCGGTGTAATTACGGAAGATCAACTGTTCTACATAGCCAACAAAGAGACAGGCATAGCTGGGGCCCATATGGGTGCCAATGGCTACGCCTTTGGTCTGGAGGAAGTGGGAGGATTCAAAGGTGAAATTGTTAAGGGTGAGGACCAGTTCGGTCAAACGAATGAGAGTGTCAGTGGAAGGGTACTGTTGGGGATGTCCGGAGAGGAAAAAACGGAGGGCTTGGAGGTCCTGGTCATGGCAGATGGAGGTGTAGAGGGATTGGATATCCATGGTGAAGATTTTTTTTTAACAATACAGCACAGAACAGGCCCTTCGGCCCACGATGTTGTGCCGAACTTCTATCCTAGATTAAGCACCCATCCATGTACCTATCCAAATGCCGCTTAAAGGTCGCCAATGAATCTGACTCTACCACTCCCTTGGGCAGCGCATTCCATGCCCCCACCACTCTCTGGGTAAAGAACCCACCCCTGACATCTCCCCTATACCTTCCACCCTTAAATTTATGTCCCCTTGTAACACTCTGCACCCTCTCCAAAGCTTCCACATCTTTCCTAAAGTGAGGCGACCAGAACTGCACACAGTACTCCAACTGTGGCCTAACCAAAGTCCTGTACAGCTGCAACATCACTTCACGACTCTTAAATTCAATCCCTCTGCGAATGAACGCTAATACACCATAGGCCTTCTTACAAACTCTATCCACCTGAGTGGCAACTTTCAAAGATCTATGAACATAGACCCCAAGATCCCTCTGTTCCTCCACCTGACTAAGAACCCTACCATTAACCCTGTATTCCGCATTCTTATTTGTTCTTCCAAAATGGACAACCTCACACTTGGCAGGGTTGAACTCCATCTGCCACTCCTCAGCCCAGCTCTGCATCATATCTAAGTCCCTTTGCAAACGACAAATGCCCTCCTCACTGTCCACAACTCCACCTATCTTTGTATCATCTGCAAATTTACTGACCCACCCTTCGACTCCCTCATCCAAGTAATTAATAAATGAGGCATTTAAAAGATGAGGCGTTGGGGGCCGGAGAAATGGAAGTCTTGGAGGAGGTGGAGGGCTTCGGTGGTGTCTTGAACGTATGTGGACTAGGGGGGATAGGACAGTGTTGAGGTAGGTAGAGATGAGTTCAGTGGGGCAGGAGCATGCTGAGACAATGGGTTGGCCAGGGTGGTCAGGCTTGTGGATCTTGGGAAGGAGGTAGAACCGGGCAGTGTGGGGTTCCTGGACTATGAGGTTGGAAGCTGTGGGTGGGAGATCTCCTGAGGTGATGAGGTTCTGTATGGTCTGGGAGATGATGGTTTGGTGATGGGGGGTGGGGTCATGATCGAGGGGGCAGTAGGAAGAGGTGTTCTCGAGTTGGCGTTTGGCTTCAGCGGTGTAGAGGTCAGTGCGCCAGACTACCACTGCGCCCCCTTTATCCGCTGGCTTAATGGTGAGGTTGGGATTAGAGCAGAGGGATTGGAGGGCTGCATGTTGTGAGGGTGAGAGGTTGGAGTGGGGGAGGGGGTCGATGGGTTGAGGCAGTTAATGTCCTGGCGGCAGTTGGAAATGAAGAGGTCGAGGGCGGGTAATAGGCCAGCGCGGGGTGTTCAGGTGGATGCAGTGTGTTGGA
This sequence comes from Chiloscyllium punctatum, assembly GCF_047496795.1. Lineage (NCBI taxonomy): Eukaryota > Metazoa > Chordata > Chondrichthyes > Orectolobiformes > Hemiscylliidae > Chiloscyllium > Chiloscyllium punctatum. The sequence goes on from NC_092749.1 coordinate 75,976,815, forward strand.
GGTGGGCGAAGGGGTCCTTGGAAGGTGGGCGGGAGTCCTGATTGTGAAGTAAGCTCAGAGGTGGAGGCAACGGAAGAATTGTTCGATGTCACGGCATGTATTAAATTCATTGATGCGTGGACGGAGGGGGATGAAGGTGAGTCCTTTGCTGAGGACTGATCGTTCGTCCTCAGTGAGTGGGAGGTCTGGGGGGATGGTGAAAACTCGGCAGGGCCGGGAGCTGGGATCTGGTGTGGGTGTGGAGCTGGGAGTGGGGTCAGAGCCAGTACCTGGAGTGGATGTGATGGTGGGGGGAATGGGGGTGGAGGCATGAGCAGGGGTAGTGTTCACCTCGGGGTTCTGGGGGGTGGGGATAGTGACAGTGGGGTCTGTGGGGGGCATGTCAGCAGAATGCAGGTGAGTGGCACTGGTTGGGGTGGAAGTGGTGGTGATCATGGCAGTAGGAGTGGTGGAAGTCACTGAGCGTGTGGCATCAGCGATGATGTGAGGGCCGGAAGTGTCTGTGGGAGTGGCCATGATGGGGGCGGAAGTGACATCATCACTCAGCGTGGGGGTGGCAGCTGCATCAGCCGCATGGCTAATGGCGTTTCTGAGGCCAGGGGAAGCTTCTGGAAAGTTTGAGGAGCGCTGGTTATGGAGGTGGGTGGATAAAAGTTTGTTGTAATGCAATCTACTCCCTGCGGCGCCCACCTCTCCCTGAACAACTGCAAGGTGTTGGTGGAGACCGCGAGCTCCTTCTCCAAGGACACCCGGGCTCTAACGTAACCCTGGAAGAGGGGCAGGCAGTCGGCCCTAACGACCCCCTCCACGGCCCGCTGCCTGGACCTGTTGATGGCCAGTTTGGCCAGGCCCAGGAGCAGACCCACGAGGAGGTCTTCAGATCTGCCCTCCCTCCTCCGTACCGGTTGCCCAAAGATCTGGACTGAAGTGCAACCAAAAGCAGAGGAGGAGGCTTTTAAGAAAATCAAAAAGGGATTGCAAGCACCCACACCCAATATGCACATGGTCCACGGACTCCACAGCGCCACACAACAAGCAGTTGGGTCGGGAGTCCGTGAACCACCACAACATGCAGTTCCAGGGGACCACTGTGTGTAGCATTTCTGTTTTTTTTAATTGGAGGGGGAAATAATGCGCTCCTCACAGTCCTGTTTATTTTGTTTTTGTAAAGTCCTTGACGCTGATCCAGTTCCCTCAGAGCCAGCTCTCAGAGTGAGCAGGACCCCTAACACTCCTGTTTTTTTTTCTCTTTTCTTTGTTTTCTTAATCCCCCACACTACCGCCTAACTGTGGGAGTGCTTATTTTTTTCCCCCAGCACCCATGTTGCGTGTGTGCAGGTGTGAGACACAGTGAGAGACACAAGGTGCATGAATCTTTATTCAGTTTCCACCACCAGGAAGAAAGGAAACACCCAAGTGGCCAGTGACAAATAGTGCCCTTCACATCAAAGGGCAATGCTGTGTGATCAAACAGTGAAGGGGAGGGCAGGGATTAAATCAAAATAGATTTGGAGGGGGAAATAATACACTCCACTCCCTGCGGTGCCCACCTCTCCCTGAACAATTGCAGGGTGTTGGTGGACACCGCGTGCTCCTTCTCCAAGGACACCCAGGTTCTAACGTAACCCCGGAAGAGGGGCAGGCAGTCGGCCCTAACGACCCCCTCCACGGCCCGCTGCATGGACCTGTTGATGGCCAGTTTGGCCAGGCCCAGGAGTAGACCCACGAGGAGGTCTTCAGACCTGTACTCCCTCCTCCGTACCAAGTGCCTGGAGATCAGGAGCATGGGACTGAAGTGCAACCAAAAGCAGAAGAGGAGGTTTTTAAGAAAATCAAAAAGGGAGTGCAAACGCCCAATCCCAATATACACATGGTCCACGGATGCCACAGCACCACAGAACAAGCAGTTGGGCTGGGAGTCCGTGAACCACCGCAATCTGTGGTTGCTGGGGACCGCTGCGTGCAGCATTTCTCAGATTAGATTAGATTACTTACACTGTGGAAACAGGCCCTTCGGCCCAAGTAGCCAACATCGACCCGCTGAAGCGTAATCCGCGCAGACCCATTTACCCCTTCACCTAAGACTATGGGCAATTCAGCGTGGCCAATTCACCTAACCTGCACATTTTTGGACTGTGGGAGGAAACCAGAGCACCTGGAGGAAACCGACGCAGACACGGGGAGAATGTGCAAACTCCACCGATTCAGTCGCCTGAAGCTGGAATTGAACCCAGGTCTCTGGTGCTGTGAGGCAGCAGTGCTAACCCCTGTGCCACCGTGCTGCCCACTTTTTTTTTCTTTTTTCTTTCACTTTTTTTTTGTCCTTTACTCCCACACTACCGCCTAACTGCGGTAGTGCTTATTTTTACCCCACCACCCATGCTGTGTATGTGCAGGTGTGAGACACAGTGAAAAGACACAAAGTGCACGAATCTTTATTCAATTTCCACCACCAGGAAGATATGAAAAACACCCAAGTGGCCAGTGACAAATAGTGCCCTTCACATCAAAAGGCAATGCTGTGTGATCAAACAGTGAAGGGAAGGGCAGGGATTAAATCAAAATAGAGTTGGACGGGGAAATAATGCACTCCACTCCCTGCGGCGCCCACCTCTCCCTGAACAATTGCAGGGTGTTGGTGGACACCGCGTGCTCCTTCTCCAAGGACACCCAGGCTCTAACGTAACCGCGGAAAAGGGGCAGGCAGTCGGCCCTAATGACCCCCTCCACGGCCCGCTGCCTGGACCTGTTGATGGCCAGTTTGGCCAGGCCCAGGAGCAGACCCACGAGGAGGTCTTCGGACCTGCCCTCCCTCCTCCATACCGGGTGCCCGAAGGTCAGGAGCGTGGGACTGAAGTGCAACCAAAAGCACAGGAGGAGGTTTCAAGAAGATCAAAAAGGGAGTACAAACACCTACACCCAATATACACATGATCCACGGACTCCACAGCACCACAGAACAAGCAGTTGGGCTGGGAGTCCATGGACCACCGCAATCTGTGGTTGCAGGTGACTGCTGCGTGCAGCATTTCTGTTTTTTTTTACATTATTATTTCTTTTTTTTTTCCTTTTTCTTTTAACCCCCACACTACCGCCTAACTGTGGTAGTGCTTATTTGTTCCCCAGCACCCATGTTGTGTGTCTGCAGGTGTGAGAGACACAAGGTGAACGAATCTTTAGTCAGTTTCCACCACCAGGAAGAAAGGAAACACCCAAGTGGCCAGTGACAGGCAAGGACACCTGGGCTCGAACAGTCATGTTTATATATTTATTTTTCTTTTATCTCTTGGCCTTATCCTCTGACGCTCCCTTTTTTGTTTTTTTTTTCTCTTACCCCCACACTACCGCCTAACTGTGGGAGTGCTTATTTTTTTTCCCCAGCACCCATGTTGTGTGTGTGCAGGTGTGAGACACAGTGAGAGACACAAAGTGCACAAATCTTTATTCAGTTTCCACCACCAGGAAGAAAGGAAACACCCGAGTGGCCAGTGACAAGCAGCGCCCTTCACAAAAAAACGGGCAATGCTGTGTGATCAAACAGTGAAGGGGACGGCAGGGATTAAGTCAAAATAGAGTTGGAGGGGGAAATAATGCGCTCCACTCCCTGCGGTGCCCACCTCTCCCTGAACAACTCCAGGGTGTTGGTAGCATTTCTGTTCTTTTTTTTTCTTTTTTTCCCATGGTGTGTGTGTGTGCAGGTGTGAGACACAGTGAAAGACACAAAGTGCATGAATCTTTATTCAATTTCCACCACCAGGAAAATAGGAAAAACGCCCCAGTGGCCAGTGACAAGCACTGCCCTTCAAACCACAGGGCAATGCTGTGTGATCAAAAAAGGTGAAGGGGAGGGTAGGGATTAAATCAAAATAGAGTTGGACAGGGAAATGATACACTCCACTCCCTGTGGCACCCACCTCTCCCTGAACAACTCCAGGGTGTTGGTAGCATTTCTGTTCTTTTTTTTAATTTTTTTTCTTTTTTCAAATTTTTTTTCTTTTTTTTTCTTTTCTTCCCCCACACTACCGCCTAACTGCGGTAGTGCTCATTTTTTCCCCAGCACCCATGGTGTGTGTGTGCAGGTGTGGTAGCATTTCTGTTCTTATCTGTCAGCCAGGACTCCCTGATTGGAACACCTTCTATGAGGTCCACCTGATTGACCTCGTGACTATCACTATATCCCTTCCTTTCTGAGTCTGAGAACAAAGGTTTTTTTTTGGTGGCTCCACTAGCACACGTTTAGCCCCAGGTCAGGTTCCTCCAACACTGTGATGTAGATGGGGGTGTAATATACGGTGACTTCTCTCTATTGGCCAGAGCATGTGGGAAGAAATTCATTCTCTTCTTTGGGTGGCGATTATGTTAAGGTGGCAACCTCTGCTGTGTCCATCTCAGATTCTGAGATATCTTCAATCCTTGACAGAGAGGGAGAACCCATGGATTCTGGAACAGTCAGAAAGGCTGTCGAGGAGCCGGGCACATTTTGCTCCTGCACTGTTTGCAAGTTTACAGCTTTCATATGGTCCACATGCTTGTTCAGGACCACTGCACCCACCTGAACTCTATATGTCCCTGGATCTGACCTCGCACCAACCATAACTGTTACTCATGCAGGGCAATTCCTACGGTTCCTACACCAAACTTTGTTCCCTGACATAAACCATCATTCTCATTTAGTGCATGAAATGTCGATTCTCCTGCTCCTTGGATGCTGCCTGACCTGCTGCGCTTTTTCAGCAACACATTTTTCAGCTCATGGAGTCTTGTTCCCAGCATTGGCATTGGCAGATCTGGGAAGATTAGATTTAACATGGTGCTGAATCTTCTCCCCATTAGCAACTCTGCTGGAGCTATCCCTGCAGCTGCATGAAGGGTGGCCCTATAGTCAAATAAGAACTGGGATAGTTAGGTACGTAGTGAAGCTGTAAGTAAGCCTGCCTTCAAAGTTCGGACTGTCCTTTCTGCCAGACTATTGGATGATGGATGATGTGGAAGTGAACTTTTATACTGAATATCATTCGACTTTAGGGAATATTAAAATTCCTTGCTTGTAAACAATGACCTGCTTTCTGTGACCAACACTTCCAGGATTCCATGTCTTGCAAAAGATGCGTGCAGTTTTTCTATTACCGTCCCCATGTTTGATGAATGAACTCAATGCATGTTAAGCCACTTTACACGGGCGTCCACAATAATTAAGAACATTGAGCCCATGAAAGGACCCACATACTCGATGTGTAACCGAGTCCACGGTTTAGCCAGCCATTCCCATGAATGTCGGGGAGCTGCTGGCGGTAGGTTTTGTCCCTGTTTGGCAATCTGGGCACAACCTCACCAACACAGCTATGTCTGCATCTGATCCAGGCATAGCTTTTCGCCAACATCTCCTTTTGTAGACCCCTGGATGACTCTGGTGGAGTTTAGCCATTATCTGGTGGTGATCTTTGCTCAAGACAATCACTCTTGCTCACCATAATGACATGCCAGCCTCGACTGTAATCCCATCTCTCTGGGTCCAAAAAGGTTTCATTTCCAGATGTGACGGCTCTTTGGTTTCCCCCATCACCACCAACTTTTTCAGTTTTGCCTGGACTGGATCTTTCAATGTCCAACTTTTGATATTGTCAACTATGACTGTAAAGTTGTCCAGAAAACTTAAAACCATTATGGACTCTTCCAGTGGTGATGTATCTGCTAGCAGGAGGCAGCTCAATGCATCTGCATTTGCTATTTGGCTTCCTGGACAGTGTGCCAACTTGTAATCATATACAGTATTAGAATTAGCTTTATTGTCACATGTAATCATATGATTGCAGTGAAGTCCAGCAGAAGAATAAAACAGAAAAATAAATAAATAAATTTACTGTCCTTCCATCCCAGTCTGCGCCAGACCTCACCTCAAGACAACCCTGGGGATCCACCCCTAGGCCACGCAGGGGTCTCGCTTCTAGTCCGTGTGCTGGACATTCACTTCCAGTCCACGTGCCGGGGACTCACCTCTGGTCCGAGTGTTAGGAACTCACCTCTGGTCTGCGAAAGGGCCTTGCCTCTACTCTGCAGGCTGAGGACTTGCCTCCGGCTCATAACAAGACTGTTATTAGAGATGACCACTGAATTTGGCCTGAGGCCATCAGTGGCGCTGCCTTGTCCTCTTTAAGTAGACCTAGGAAGAGTTTATGGTCCATTATTATTACAAATTTACATCCATACCAGTATTGGTGGAACTTCCTGACTGTCTTTCTTTACACTCTACATTAGCCAAAGTCCTGAATGCATACGCTATTGGGCATTCCTCTTCATGGTGCCACCTATGAGCTAATGCCATACGGGGAGGCATCATATTTCAGTGCCAGATCTAGAGGATGATAGCTGTTTCTTCACTTTCCTGAAAGTTATGGCTAGGTCATGTGAGCATTTCCATTGCTGACCTGTTTTTAACAGTTGATGCAAAAGTGCCAGGATTGAGGCCAGGTTATGTATGAACTTTCTGTAATAATTCATCAGTCCAAAGAAAGATCTAAGCTCTGGTACAGATGTAGGAGCACATTTAATCACTCTCACCTTATCTTCTAATGGGTGTATTTTGGTCTTGTCCACTTTGTTGCCCAAGTAGATCACTTTAGGTTCCTGGAACACGCATCTTCCCTTTTAAAGCATTTGCCTGTCTGGGAGAAATGTTTAAGGACCATGTTAAAGCTCTCTAAATGCTTCTTTTTGGCCTTCCAGGTCACCTAGATAAATGGCAACATGGGATAGACAATATAAAAAATTCTCTATCGTCTGCTGAAAAATTGCACGGGCTGACAATACCCCAAAAGGGAGTCTCATATATTGGCTACAAACCCTAATAGGTATCGATTGTAGTCTACTTCTGGGAATTCTCACCTAACCACAGTTGAAAGTATGCATGGCTCATGCCTATTTTCACTGATGACAGCTCCCCATCAGCTTTGCCTATAAATCCTCTATGCGAGGGATTTGATATTTATTCAGCTGCGAAATGTAGCTTAAAATACCCACAAAGGTGAAAACAGCGGTCAAGCTTCACAATCGGTCGAACCAGTGCTGCCCATTCCACAAATTGGACTGTTGGATGATTCCTTTGCTTTCCAACCTTCTGATTTGTGCTTCTGCTTTTGCCTGTAAGACAAATAACACACTGCGCAGGCCTTGCAAAATTATGGTTTTGCTTCCTGATCCATTGATAGTCCTGAGACCGTCTTGAAAATCTTCTGAGTTTTTAATTAAGACTTCACTCAGACAGCCATTTTCTAATCGAAAAATGTTAAGCCAATGTAGGGACATCTTTCTCAACCAATGTTGTCTCATCAAGCGTGGGCCATAGCCTTTTACTACAATCACTGGTAACCGAAGTTATACCCTTATTCTGTAAAGCTTCCCCAGCATAGGTTCCCAGTCCAGCCAAGGTCTTGCGCAAGACAGCAAACTAATGTTTCACGTCTAGATAATCCTGGTGTTGTGGGGCAACAGTGCTAACCATTGAACCACCAGGCCATCGTAAAATTTATAACTGTCAATGTTAACGTCTTTGTAAAAAAATTGTTTTTCGAATTGGTAAGATGATTGATGTGTTGATGGCAGAAGCAGTTGATGTGGCACTATTGTTGCCATTGATAATCTCAATTGGATGAAGATGACATCTGTTAGGCTTTACAATGTGTATGTCCTTAGATGACTCAGCAGAGAGGACAAAAGTTACCCAGAAGAGGAATTCTTAAGCTAGAATTCTTAAGCTAGGTGAGGTACTGCACATGGAACTATTCTTCATATAATCACACATTAGACAAGGGAGAACCAGTGGACGTGATCTATTTGAATCCAGAAGCCTTTGACAAAGGGCTGCATGGGAGGCTGTTACATAATAACTTGTTCAGGGCAAGATCCTGGCATGGTAGTGGATTGTCTGACAGGACAAAGGCAGCGAGTGAGGATAAAGAGGTCTTTTTCAGGATGACAGCTGGTGACTATTGGAGTTCTGTGGGGTCAGTGTTGGGACCATAATTATGCACATCATAAAAACACTATGGGCAACCTTAGCATAGCTATTTCACCTAATCTGCACATCTTTGGATTGTGGGAGGAAACCAGAGCACCTGGAGGAAACCTGGGCAGACACTGGGAGAATGTGTAAACTCCACACAGACAGTCATACAAGGCTGGAATCAAACCCAGGTCCCTGGTGCTGTGAGGTATGTGCTAACCACTGAATCACCATGCCGCCCACAAACATTATGTATTAACAATCTGGACAAAGGAACTTATTATTCATTCATAGGTTGAGGGCGTTGCTGGCTAGACTAGCATTTATTGTCCACCCCTAATTGCTCTGAGGACATGAGTGAATCAGATGGGTTTCTCCAACAATCAACAACAGATTCCATGTGATCATTTGACCCTTAATTCCAGATCTTTTTTCATTGAATTCAAATTCTACCTTGGCAGATTTTGAATCTGGGTCCCCAGTGGGCGGCACAGTGGCACAGTGGTTAGCACTGCTGCCTCACAGCGCCAGAGACCCGGGTTCAATTCCTGGCTCAGGCGACTGACTGTGTGGAGTTTGCACGTTCTCCCCGTGTCTGCGTGGGTTTCCTCCAGGTGCTCCGGTTTCATCCCACAGTCCAAAGATGTGCAGGTAAGGTGAATTGGCCGTGCTAAATTGCCTGTAGTATTAGGTAAGGGGTAAATGTAGGGGTATGGGTGGGTTGCGCTTCGGCGGGTCGGTGTGGACTTGTTGGGCCAAAGGGCCTGTTTCCACACTGTAATGTAATCTAATCTAATCAATATTGCCTGGGTCTCGAGATGAGCAGTCTTGCTATAATACCATTAGGCTGTCACCTCCCTGAGGCAATTGAGGGTATTGGTGCTAAGTTTGCAGATGAGACAAAGACAGGTGCAGGGAAAGGTAGTGTTAAGGAAGCAGCGAGACTGCAGAAGGACTTGGTCAAGCTGGAAGAGTGGGCAAAGAAGGGGCAGATGGCATACAATTTGGAAATGTGCGAGGTTATACACTTTGCAAGGAATAACAGAGGTATGGACCATTTTCTAAATGGGACTTAGAGATCCTAGTTCAGTCCTCTCTTAAGGTTATGAAGTAGGTTCATTTGGCAGTTAGGAAGACAAAGGCAGTATTAGTATTTATTTCAAGTGGGCTAGAATATAAGAGTAGAGATGTGCTGCTGAGGCTGTATAAGGCTCTGGTCAGATAGCATTTGGAATATTGTAAGCAGTTTTAAGCCCTGTATCTAAGGAAGAATGTGCTGGTGTTGAAGGGGGTTCAGAGGAGGTTTACAAAAATAATCCCAGAGATAAAGGGCTTATCAAGTGAGGAGCAGTTGAGAACTCTAGTTCTGAACTTAATGGAATTTAGAAGGATGGGGGGTGGGGGGTGGGGGGTGGGGGGGGGGGGGGGGGGGAAGGGTAATCTAATTTAAACCTACAGAATTTTAAGAAGCTTGGATAGAGTGGAGTGGAAAAATGGAGCACAGCCTCAGAAAGAAGGATGACCCTTTAGAACTGAGAAGGAATTTCTTCAGCCAGAGGGTGGGGAATTTGCAAAACTTGTTGCTGCAGAAGACAGTAGATGCCAAGACACTGACTGTGTTTAAGACAGAGATACGTTCTTGACTCATAAGAAGAAAGGGTTATGAGGAGAAGGCAGAAGAATAGGGTTGAGAAATATATCAGCTATGATTGAATGATGGAGCAGATTCAATGGGCTGAATGGCCTAGTTTTGCTCCTCTAAACTTATGACTTTATAATCTTATTCCATCCATACCTCAAGGCCAATTTGTCCATTTTTCAAGTAGATTTTCAGAGTGTCCTTGCAACATTTTCTCTATCGTCCTCATGATCAGATGTCATTTTTCAGTTGTGAAGAAAATTCCCTGTTTTGCAAGCTAATTATGCAAAATACAGTTGCACAAAAAATTTAGGAATAGGCCTCTCTAGCTTCCTTTGCCCTTTGATACGATAATAAGTGGTATCAGATTATTGCCTTCCCTCCAAATTCCCACCTACTATTAATGCCCTTTGATTCCTTTGTTAGTTAAAAAAAATCTCTCTTCCTCTTCCTTAAATATTCAGTGACACTGTCTCCACTGCTCTATGGGGAAAATGTTCTAAAGACTCATGATCCTTAGAGAAAAAAAATCTCACTTCTATCTTAAATCAGAAACCCATTATTTTTAAATCATCTCTCCTAGTTATTTGTCACAATGGGACCCTCTCAAATCTCCTAAGGATCTTTTGTGTCAATAAGATTGTCTCATTCTTTCGAACTCCACTGAATATAGAGTCAGCACACCAGATCAGGCAGCATCCGAGGAGCAGGGGAATAAGCCCTTCATCAGGAATGAGGCTTGTGGGCCGGGGGAGCTGAGAGATAAATGGGATGGAGGTGGGGCTGGGGGAAAGGTAGCTAGGAATGTGATAGCTAGATGAAGGTAGGGGGGAGAAAGTGATAGTCTGAATGTGGTCTGGAATCCATGCAGGAGCAGTTGGTTCCGTAGGCAGGCACTGAGGAAGGAGATGTGGTACTGAGTCTGCTTCAAGACATCGCTGAAGAGCCTCAGGGAAGAGAAGATGACCAGAGGGTTCTGAATGTGGTTTGGAGTCCATGCGGGATCAGTCGGTTCCATAGGCAGGCACTGAGGAAGGAAACGCGGCTGTGGTAGCGAGTCTGGGCTCTTGCCTGAATTGTCGATTTGCCTGTTCCTTGGTTGCTGCCTGACCTGTTGTGCTTTTCCAGCAGGTCAGTCTCAACCGTCCTTCCTCAGTGCCTGCCTATGGAACTGACTGATCCCGCATGGACTCCGGACCACATTCAGACGATCACCTTTTCAACCCCCCACCTTCATCTACCTATCACATTCACAGATATCTTCCTCACAGCCCAACCCCCTCACATTTATCTCTCAGCAACCACCCTCCCAGGCCACAAACCTCATTCCGGATGAAGGACTTCTGCCCGAAACTTCGATTCTTCTGCTCCTCGGATGCTGCCTGACCTACTGTGTATTTCCAGCACCACACCCTCCACTCTGATTTCCAGCATCTGCAGTCCTCGCTTTTTCCTACTCTATACAACTAGTAAAGTTTCTATATCTTTATACTCGAACCCCTTTGCAAGGAACTGCAATATTTAATTTGCCTTCCTCATCACTTGGTGGATTTGTGTAATTACATAGAACATAGAACATAGAACATTACAGCGCAGTACAGGCCCTTCGGCCCTCGATGTTGCGCCGATCAAAGCACACCTAACCTACACTAAGCCACTATCCTGCATATACCTATCCAATGCCCGCTTAAATACCCATAAAGAGGGAGAGTCCACTACTGCTACTGGCAGGGCATTCCATGAACTTACGACTCGCTGAGTGAAGAACCTACCCCTAACATCAGTCCTATATCTACCCCCCCTTAATTTAAAGCTATGCCCCCTTGTAATAGCCGACTCCATACGTGGAAAAAGGTTCTCACTGTCAACCCTATCTAACCCCCTAATCATCTTGTACACTTTATTACAGTTTATGATTCATATACAAGGGCATGCAGACACCTTCTAGGAGAAAGTGAGGACTGCAGATGCTGGGGATCAGAGCTGAAAATGTGTTCAGAATTCCTGAAGAAGGGCTCATGCCCGAAACGTCAATTCTCTTGCTCCTTGGATGCTGCCTGACCTGCTGCGCTTTTCCAGCAACAAATTTTCAGCTCATGCAGACACCTTCCCCCACCCCCAGAGTTCTGTAACCTCTCTTCTTTGAAATAATACGTTTTTGTTTTCCTTCCTCCCAAAATGGAGAAGTTCATACTTCCCCAGATTATACTTCGTGACCATTTTTAGCCATTTCCCTTTATCGATACATCACCTTTGCAGCTCCTCACATTTAGAAACAAAGTCAGCAATGAGCTGAGAGACCCAAAGAGAGGAAGTCAAAATAAAATTGGCCAACAGCTCCAGTAGAACAGCTTCTGCTTCTGAAGTTTTATTTTTCTAAGCAACTCGAGACTTCTGCTGCCCCTGGCTGTTTTGGAGACTGTTAAACTAATGGCACTTCTGTTGTTATAGACCTTTTGACTATGAATGAACCTGTGTCTGAACCTCTCTCCCATTTTAAAACTTGGGTCAGCAAACATCTTAACTATAAGCTTCCTGAGGAATTTGACAGACATTTAGCTTAAATTGCATGCCTCACACCACCAAAGACCCGGGTTCAAATCCCACCTCGGGCAACTGTCTGTGTGGAGTTTACACATTCTCCCTGTGTCTGCGTGGGTTTGCTCTGGTTTCCTCCCAGAGTCTAAAGATGTGCAGGTTAGGTGAATTGGCCTGTAGTGTTAGGGGAATGGTTCCAGGTGGGTTGCTCTTTGGAGGGTTAGTGTGGATTTGTTGGGCTGAAGGACCTGTTTCCACACTGTAAGTAATCTAATTTCTTAGAAATATTGTCTTTAGCTTACCATTGAAGGTGACTTTCTGACCATCTTGAAAAAGATCAGACATTCACAAAACCAAGATCAAAGTTTTCTCCACATATGAACCTCAATTTCCAAATAATAATATATTATGAGCCTTCATCACACTACAGACAAGGCAAATGTAGTTGTTACACGTGATATAAAATCTGGCCATACTGCAAGAGCTTCTCAGATATAAAAGGCTTTCCAGCTCTGGACAGTATTCCTGTAGAGATCTAAAAGCTGGGAGCCACAAACTCTCGCTTAAAATCTTGCAGCGTTTTACCAAACATTTTGGAATAAGGGATACTATCTACAGTCCTTTGCAATATTATCATTGTTTCACTTTTTAATAAAAATGACTAAGGGTGCATCTTGTTGAAGCAAAGAATGGGCAGGTCACAGCTGATAACCAAAGAGGTGGAGAGAGCCCTGGGTCACCTATTTTGGGAAGACATGCTGAATCTTGTGTTACTCAAGCAATGAAAGGCCAACTGTGGACTTTGTCCCAAAATCAAAGATCTCAGGCCCAAAAATGTCAAGAGCTACCAACCAAAAACAGCATCAATAGGAAGGAGTTGGCAGCTAGTGTGACACCCATCTTGGATCAAGGAGAAACTCAAGCACAGGCCAGTGATAATTGCAATGGGCTTGGGGAAAAGGAGGTTGTAGAGACTGATTGGCACCTAGAGCAAGAGGTGGCTGTCAGCCTACTCTCCTGCCTTGATGGGAATCTGTCAATCAGGCATATTGTACTTTTGAATGATGGTCGTCCCTAAGAGCACATTATGCTCTGTGCATAGAAAACCTTTGCTCATCATCAAGTTAATATAAACGATGGAAATATTAGGCTTTTAAATGGGCATTAATTTGTACTTTCCTGCCCTGGATGCAATCAGAATGGAAATGGAGATACTGGTAGTCATGTCCTCATCTACTGCTCTCACATCTGATTAAATTGCCTACATTACCAAATTCACCAATGGGGAGGATGCAAGATTCTGTCCCATAGAAACATCTCTCTTCTGACTAATGTGGAGAAGATACTCATAAGAATCCTCCTGATCCTGTGGCACAGTGGTACGCATTAATGGCTGACAGGACCAGGGACCCAGGTTTGATTCCAGCCTTAGGCGAGTGTATGTGTGAAGTTTGCACATTCTCCCAGTGTCTGCATGGGTTTCTGCCAGATGCTCCAGTTTCCTCCCACAGTCCAAAGATGTGGACTAGTCATGCTAAATTGCCCCATAGTGTCCGGGGTGTGTAGGTTAGATGGACTAACCATGGTTAATGTGGGGTTATGGGGTTAGGGTGGGATGCTCTTCAAAGGGTCAGTGTAGACTCAATGAGCTGAATGCCCTCATTCTGTACTGCAGTGATTCTATAACCACCTCCTACTTATTAGTATTATGGTTTCTGGCCATTCAGGGGAATCACTTATGATTTTGTATTTCAGAAAACCAAACTATGGAATGGAGCATGGTTCTAAAGATCTGTCAAAGGCCTTTGACTACAATGAAATTTGGAAAATTCTCCACAGACTTGGATAGCTGACAAAATTTGTTAATATTCTGCATTTCACGCATGACTGTTTTCTTTGAAAAAATTTGGACTGAGCCCTTTTGTATCCAGTAAGCATCAAGCAAGGTTGCATGTTTGCACCAACTGTCTTCACTATATCAGCCTGATTGTTCTTAACCAGCTACCACAAGAGGTCATGACTGAGTTTTGACTTGATAGAAACTTTTTCAACCTAAACAGACTGAGCTTCAAGACAAGTTTAATCTTCCAGCATTTCCACAATGTAAGAATATGACAGTGACTGAACAATTTGGGCCTGCAGCATAAGCAAAAAATAGACTATCTTTCTGAAAAGGCCACATTGATCTAAGCTTTGTGTCTTGCACTCATCAAGACAATTAGCAACAAATACTAAAGTAATTGAAAAACAACATTTATACAATGAAAGAAAAGTGCTGATTGGTTAGCAAGTGTACTCTGATTGGTAAAGATGTTGCAATGGAAAATGCACTAGTCAACAATGAATGATGTTTAATTGCCACTCTTTGTTTAAATTTTAAAAATTGCAGATAGATTCAGATTGATCAAGACTGCCCCAAGAAATGAACCTGAAAATGGCTGTCACCTGAACTTGGTGCATTGTCCATTGCAATGTCTCTACAAATCAGAAACTACTTACACTGTGGTAGTTTTATAATTGCAGTCATGTCTTAGACCTCAAAACTGGCATCTGGCCTTGTAAGGGTGCCCAAAATTCAGTAATCCAATGAAATTTCGCAATTCTTCCATTTCAGGTTTTGAAGTCACTACATCTTCTCATGAGAGATAGTGAGGACTGCAGATGCTGGAGTTAGAGTAGGTGGCTACGCATAGTTGATACAGCATGGAGTGGAGGATCGTTGTTGAAGGTTTTGGATTTGTAGTGTATACTGGGTATTATGTTCAGGTCCAAACTGTGTTGGTCTGAATGTGGTCCTGAGTCCATGTGGGATCGGACGGTTCCGTAGGCAGGTACTCTGGACCACATTCAGACCACATTCAGTGTGGACCTGAACAGGATACCCAGCATACACTACAAATCCATGTAGTGTATGTGTGTGTGTCTTTCTGGGGTGGGGGTTTGTGAGTGTGTGAGAAAGTGTGTATGTGAGTGTCGAGTGTCCAAGTCGTGAGAGGGTGCATGTGTGAGTGCGTGTGTGTTCCGTACCTACAGGGAGGGCCTCAACCAGGACCTTGAGTTCATGCACACTACAGGTGGCCACCATTGCACTATATACACACACAGACACTCCTACACACACATGCAGTGGCGATCGGAAAGCTAGTGCCTCCAAATAAATCAAGACACATCTGTCATTCTAACAGATAAGAGATTTAACAAACAATCAAGGTATTTTTCAATGTATAATTTCAGTTAGATCACACTGTAAACTTTTGCTATAAATTCTGTGTCTTACAATTGTGTCTCCACAACCACCTGATGAAGGAGCAGCACTCCGAAAGCTAGTGCTTCCAACTAAACCTGTTGGACTATAACCTGGTGTTGTGTGATTTTTAACTTTGTACACCCCAGTCCAACACCGGCATCTCCAAATCATGTATTTGTTAAATACCTTGTAACTGGGCCTTTAGCCCTTTAAGAAACCAATTGTCAAAACAATACTTAAGTGAAATTGTATGAATGAATGAAACTCATATCTGCAAATAGTAAACAAATTTCACAACCCAGCTACAGTAATTAGTTTGATATCCTTTATTCTTTTATTAAGTACAAGTACAATTTCTAACTTATTTAGAGCATATATGCCCAGTATTTTTACTAACATTTACTCGGAAGACAAAAGGACTTAAACCTCTTAATTATGTGAGCAGACCAGACAGACACTCTTAATCCCATCAGAAATAGCAGCCAGCGCTCAGAACATGTTTTAGCCCATCTCCTGTCTCTCAGGATAGAAGCCCCTTAAACCTCTGTGTACTACAGATGAAACAATGTAACACCATAGTAATATAATTATAATATATGTAAGAACTGTGCATAAAGGGGCTTTTGTAAGAAATGTATTTTGGAATTCTATTGTTGCCTTGAACTTGTGCTACTTGCACTTTCTGAATAAGAGGCTATTTTCACCACTCACTGATTTCGGTCAGTATTTGAACACAATCCAACACACTGATGCATAATACTTGTTTAATATTTCCCTCATCTCCTATGGTTCCACACAAAGGCTGCCTTGCTCATTTTTGAGGGGCCTTATATTCTCCTGAGTGATCCTTTTGTCCTTAATGAATCTATAAAATCCCTTTGGATTCTCCTTAATCCTGTTTGCCAAAGCTATCTCATGTCCCCTTTTTGTTTTGCCCTCCTGATTTCCCTCTTAGGTATACTCCTACTGCCTTTATACTCTTCTAAGGATTCACTCGATATCTGCTGTCTATATCTGAAATATGGTTCCGTCTTTTTTCTTGACGAGAACCTCAATTTCTTTCATCATCCAGTTGCCTTACACCTACCAACCTTGCCTTTCACTCTAATAGAAACATATTGTCTCTGGACTCTCATTATCTCATTTTAGAAGGTTTCCCATTTTCCAGCTGTCCCTTTACCTGCAACATTCACCCTCAATCAACTTCTGAAGGTTCTTGCCCAATTCTGTCAAAATTGGCATCCCTCCAATTTAGAATTTCAACTTTTAGATCCAGTCTATCCTTTTTCATTTTAAAACTAACAGAATTATGATCGCTGGCCCC
Organism: Chiloscyllium punctatum; assembly: GCF_047496795.1. Classification (NCBI taxonomy): domain Eukaryota; kingdom Metazoa; phylum Chordata; class Chondrichthyes; order Orectolobiformes; family Hemiscylliidae; genus Chiloscyllium; species Chiloscyllium punctatum. Next base: position 75,993,562 of record NC_092749.1, read on the forward strand.
AAAGTGCTCCCCCACTGACCCCCCAGTCACTTGCTCTGCCAAGAGTAGGTCAGGCTTTGCACCTTCCCCAGTAGGTACATTCACATACTGAATCAGAAATTTTTCTTGTATACACTTAACACATTCCTCTCTGTCTAAACCCTTAATACTATGGCAATCCAAGTCTATGGTTGGAAAGTTAAAATCCCTTTCTATAACCACCTTATTATTCTTATGGATAACTGAGATCCCCTTCCAAATCTGTTTCTCAATTTCCTGCTGACTATTGGTGGGTCTATAGTACAATCCCAGTAAGGAGATCATCCCTTTCTTTGTTCTCAGTTTCACCCAAATAACATCCTGGGATGTATTCCGAGGAATATCCTCCCTAAGTACAGCTATAATTTTATTCTGTACTAGAAATGCCACTCCTCCTCCTCTCTTACTGTCTTTTCTAACCTTTGTATATCATTTGTATCCTGGAACATTCAGCTGCCAATCCTCCCATCCTCTGATTCCATCCCCTCCCCAACCCCACCTCCTGTTGTGTATTCACTATCCCTCCTGACCTTATGCTCTCCTATGTTGAACATTCTGTACTCAACAAAGGTCTGTTTTATCCCTCTGCGTCCACACTTTAATGAATTTTGGGCATAGCGTGATGTTGAACTCTTCTTCCATTGCCTTTGTCTCCATGCCCATTTCTTTGGGCAAGAGTCCTCTCCCTGTCCCACAGACTCCTTCACCCATGTCTAACACACTCCCTCCACCTGGACTCCTCCCTCTGGCATTTTACTTGCACTCAACTTGTTCATTCAGCACAGTTGATGTCAAATTTGTCACCTCAATTTCTCTGCCTACCTCCCTTATCCATTTCAACCTATCCTCCAGGCAACTGACTGCACTCCAGCTCTCAGATCAAACCCCAACTTTGCAATTAGGCCTGTCCGTAAGGGTGGTGCGGTTGTTGTCTGGCGGACTTATGTCTATATTGCAGAAGTTGAGCTCCAACTCTCAGATACCTTCTCCTATCTCGCTTGGATCATGACACCACGATGGAATATCAGGCCGTTCTGTCAACTATGGTCACCAATCTCATTTCATCCTGTGATCTCTCCCCATCACTGCCTCCAAGCCGATAATATCCCAACCCTGCACAGCTTGCTTCTACCTCCTTCCCAAAATTCACAAATAGGTCTGCCCGGGCAGACCCATTGTTTCTGCCTACTTCTGCAACACAGAAGTGTTGGGTGGCACAGTGGTTAGCATTGCTGCCTCACAGCGCCAGATTCACAGGCTCTCACAAGTTCAATTCCCGCCTCTGGCGACTCTCTGTGTGGAGTTTGCACATTCTCCCCGTGGGTTTCCTCCGGGTGCTCTGGTTTCCTCCCACAATCCAAAAATGTGCAAGTTAGGTGAATTGGCCATGCTAAATTGCCCATAGTGTTAGGTGAAGAGGTAAATGTAGGGGAATGGGTCTGGGTGGGTTGCGCTTCAGCGGGTTGGTGTGGACTTGTTGGGCTGAAGGGCCTGTTTCCACACTGTAAGTAATCTAATCTAAAAACTCATCTCTTCCTACCTTGTCTCAGTCTTTTCTCACCAGTTCAGTCCCTGCCCACTTATATCCGCAATTCCTCTGACACTTTACATCAGTTTCAGAATTTCCAGTTTCTGGGCTCCAGCCACTTTCTCTTTACAATCAATGTGCAATCCCTTTACTTATCCATCCCCACCAGGATGGTCTTAGGGCTCTCCGCTTATTCCTGGAACAAAGGTGTGAATGGTCCCCACACACAACAGCCTCCTCCTCTTGGGTGAGCTCATCCTCAGCCTGAACTTTTATTTTTTAACTCCTGTCATTTTCTTCAGGTCAGAGTGATGGCCATGGGTACCCACATGGGCCCCAGTTATGCCTGTCTCTGCGGGGTATGTGGAACATTCCTTGTTCCAGTCCTATTTTGGCCCCCACCCACAACTCTTTCTCCTGTATATCGATGATATCATTGGTGCTTCTTCCCTCTCTCATCCAGAATTGAAGAAGTTTATTGATTTTGCTTCCAATTTCCCATCTGCTCTCAATTTCAATGGGTCCATCTCTGACTCCTCCCTTCCCTTCCTTGACATTTGTTTCTATTTTTGAGGATATCTCTTTGTTCTGCCATCTCCATCGCATCTGTTCTGATGATGTCAACTTTTGACGAGGGAGCCTCCAAAATGTTCACCTTCTCCCTCAACCAAGGACTCCTCAGTACCATTGTTGACAGGACCCTCAGCCAGGTTTGACCTATCTCTCACACTTCGGCCCTTACTCCCTCTCTTCCCTCCCGCAGCAGTGATAGGGTCCCTCTTGTCCTCATGTATCATCCTACCAGCATCCACATTCAGAGAATCATTCGCCAATATTTCTACCACCTTCAGCGAGATGCTACAGACACATATTCCTCTCTCCTCCCTTGTCACCCTTCCGCTGGGGCTGTTCCCTTTGGGACACCTTGCTCCACTCTTTCTTCACTCCTAACACCCCTCACAGCCTTGCACGGTACCTTCTCATGCATCTGCAGAAGGTGTAACACCTGTCTATTTACTCCCTCCTTCCTCAGTATCCAAGGGGTCAAACACACTTTCCAGGTGAAACAGCGCTTTACCTTCGCTTCAGGAAATCTAGTCTACTGCAATCATTGCTCACAATGTTGTCTCCTCTATTTTAGGAAAATGTAACACAGGCTGAGTGACTGCTTCATAGAACTCCTATGTTCTGTCCACAAAAAAGATCCTGAGCTTCATTGCCTGCCACTTCAACATGCTACCTTGTTCCCTTGCCAACATCTCTGTCTCAGACTTGATGCAGTGCTCCAGCAAAGTGCAAGCTGGAAGAACAGCACCTCATTTTCCATTTGGGAACCCTTCAGCCCTCTGGAATCAATATCGTGTTTAATAGCTTTAGAGCTTGAGCTCTCCCATGTCCTTATCAGGCCTTGTTAACACATAGTCAACTATTACATGCATTGTTAGCCACTAACAGTTCCCATTAATACTTACCAACCCTTCTAACCAGATCTTTATCCATCCCTTTACCTGTCCAACTATTCTCTCCACTCATTTGGCTCTATCCCCACCTATTGTTTACTCCATAGTCCCTCCCCTCTGACCCTATCTTCTGCATAAAAACTGACATTTTCCTTGCTACGTGAAAGTGAGTATTGCAGATGCTGGAGATTAGAGTCGAGAGGGTGGTGCTGGAAAAGCACAGCAGGTCAGGCAGCATCTGAGCAGTAAAATCGACATTTCAGCCAAAATCCCTTCATCAGGATTCAGCTGCCCGACGTGCTGTGCTTTTCCAACACCACACTCTTGACTTATTTTCCTAGCTACCACCAGTTCTGAAAAATGGTCACTCGACCTGAAATGTTAACTCTGATTTCTCTCCACAGATGCTGCCAGGCCTGCTGAGCTTTTCCAGCAATTTCTGTTCTTGTGTCTGAATTACAGCATCTGCAGTTTTTTTCAGTTTTTAATCTTATACATTGTCTGTTCAACACCAATGTCAACGCTAATGTAACCTCCACTGCAACAACTGCATCATTTAACTATCTGCTTTACACTTGTTTTCTTTTAACGTTTATCATTTTGGACATCTACATATTTCTAATCTGAGGATGAGTGTTGCATTACTGATTTATTTTATCTTTAGTAATTAACAAATTGGAATTGGGGGACACAACTTTAAAATAAGAGGTCTTACTATTAAGACAGATAAGGATTTGTTTTCTCAAATGGTTGTTAATCTGGGGAATTCTCTTGCCTTGTAAACTGAGGTCGGAGGAAGCAGACAGGAAGGTGGGGTTGAGACCACAATCTTATTTAATGGTGTAGTAAATTTGAAGGATCATACACAATTCTGAGGGTGTGGTGATTACCTGAAGGCATTAAGTAAGATCCTAAGAACATAAGAACGTACGAACTAGGAGCAGGAGTAGGCTGTCTGGCTCTTTGAACCTGCTCCGCCATTCAATAAGATCATTGTTGATCTTGAGTATGCAGAACCACTTACCCACACTCTCACTGTATCCCTTAATTCTTTTATTGATCAAAAAAAAGGATATTAACTTTAAAATCATTTACTGAAGTAGTGTCAACAACTTCAATGGGCAAGGAATTCCATAGATTAACAACCCTCTGGGTGAAGAAATTCCTTCTCGATTCAGCTCTAAATCAGTGGGGCAGCACAGTGATTAGCACTGCTGCCTCACAACGCCAGAGACCCAGGTTCAATTCCCGCCTCAGGCAATTGTCTGTGTGGAATTTGCACATTCTCCTCGTGTCTGCGTGGGTTTCCTCCGGGTGCTCCGGTTTCCTCCCACGGTCCAAAGGTTAGGTGAACTGGCCGTGCTAATTTGCCCGTAGTGTTAGGTGAAGGGGTAAATGTAGTGGAATAGGTCTGGGTGGGTTGCTCTTCGGATGGTCGGTGTGGACTTGTAGAGCTGAAGGGCCTGTTTCCACACTGTGAGTAATTTAATCTTAAGGCAATGCCCATTTGTCCTAGCTTCACCTGCCAATTGAAACATCCTCTCTACTTCTATCTTATCTATTCCTTTCATAATTTTATATGTTTCTGTAAAATTTCCCCTCATTCTTCTGAGTTCCAATGAACATAATCGTAGTCTACTCAGTGTCTCCTCATAGGCCAACCTCCAACTCCAGAATCAACCTAGTGAACCTCCTCTGCACACCCTCCAGTGCCAGTACATCCTTTCTCAAGTAAGGAGACCAAAACTGTACACAGCACTCCAGGTGTGGCCTCACAAGCACTTTGTACGGCTGCAACATAACCTCTCTGCTTTTAAACTGAATCCCTTAGCGATGAAGGACAAAATTTCACTTGTCTTCCTAAGTACTTGTTGTGCCTGCAGACCAAACGTCCGTGATTCATGTACCAGGACATCCAGATCCCTCTGCGTAGCAGCACGCTGCAACTTTTTACCATTTAAATAATAATCCTTTTTACTATTAACAAATGGATGACTTCACATTTATTAACATTGTATTCCATCTGCCAGACCTTTGCCCATTCATTCAATGTATCTATGTTCCTCTGCAAAGTTTCACAGTCCTTTGCACACTTTGCTCTGCCACTCAACTTAGTGTCATTTGCTAACTTCAACACCCTCCATGTGGTCCCCAACTCCAAATCATCTATATAATTTATCAATAATTGCAGTCCCAACACCTGATCCCTGAGGCACAACACTAGTAATTTATTGCCAACCAAAATAGCACTCATTTATCCCCACTCTTTGCTTCCTGTTAGTCAATCAATCATCTATCCATGCTAATACTTTATCCGCAATGCCATGCATCTTTTACCTTATGCATCAATCTCCTTTGCAGCACCTTCTCAAAGGCCCTTTGGTAATCTAGGTGCACCACATCCACTGGGTCCGTTGTCTACTTTGATTGTAATGTCTTCATAGAATTCCACAAGATTTGTAAAAGATGATCTGCCCTTCATGAGCCCATGCTGCGCCTGCCCAATGGGACAATTTCTATAGACATGCCCTGCTATTTCTTCCTTAATAATAGATTCAAGAATCTTCCCCACTACAGTCATTAAGCTAACCAGTCTATAATTCCCCATCTTTTCTCTACCTCCCTTTTTAAACAGCGGCATCACATTTGCTGTTTTCCAATCTGCCGGGACGTCCCCAGAATCCAGCAAATTTTTGAAAATTACCACTAGTGCACTTGTTATTTCTCCCGCCATCTCTTTTAGTACCCTGGGATGCATTCCATCAGGCCAGGAGACTTATCTATCCTCAGCTCCATTAGCTTGCCCAACACTACCTCTTCTATAATAATGATTGTTTCCAGGTCCTCACCTATCTTTGTCTCTTTGTCAATTACTGACATGTTATTAGTGTCCTCCACTGTGAAGACCGATAGAAAATATCTGTTCAATGCCTTGGCCATTTCATCACATTCCATAAATAAATGCCCCTTCTCATCCTCTAAAGGATCAATGTTTACTTGAGCAACTCTTTTTCTTTTTATATATTTATAAAAACGTTTGCTATCTGACTTTATAGTCTATGCTAGGTTTTCTCATGTCGTATCTTACTTTTCTTTATAGCTCTTTTTCTGGTTTTCTGTTGACCTTTAAAGTTTTCCTAATCTTCTAGTTTCATGCTGTTTTGGCCACCTTATATGCCTTCTCTTTCAATTTGATAGCCTCCCTTATTTCCTTACATACCCATGGCAGATTGCCCCTTTTCTTACAGTCCTTCCTTTTCACTGGAATATACTTTTGCTGAGCACTTTGAAAAATTGCTTTGAAAGTCCTCCACTGCTTGCCAACTGTCCCACCATGAAATCTTTGTTTCCAGTTGACTTTAGCCAAGTCCTCCCTCATTCTATTGTAGTCTCCCTGTGTAAGCACAGGACCCTGGTATTGGTTTTTATCTTCACACTCAGTGTTTCCACACTGTAAGTAATCTAATCTAATCATACTTCCTGTTGTTTTCGCTTTCCCTCCCCACTGACTCACGAGTTTAAAGTTCTGGTAACCACTTTTCGCTAGAACACTGGTTCCAGATCAGTTCAGGTGGAGACTGTCTCATTGGTACAGGTCCCCCCCACAACTCCGGTTCCAAAGTGTTGCCAATGCCCCATGAAATGGAACCCCTCTTTCCCACACCACTCGCTTAGCCACATGTTTATTTCCCTATTTTTCTTATCACTAAGCCAATTTGCACGTGGCTCGAGCAGTAGTCTGAAAATTATGACCCTCAAAGACCTGTTCCTTAATTTTCTTCCTAGTGCTCGAAACTCCCCAAATAGGTCCTCCATCCTAGCCTTGCCTATGTTGTTAGTCCCAATGTGGACCACAACAACTGGATCCTCCCCCTCCCGCTCCAATATCCTTTCAAGCTGGTCAGATGTCCTGCACCCTGACACTATGTGGGACTCTAATCTGGCTTGCAAAGGATACTATCTATCCTCTAATTATAGAATCCCCTATAACTACCACGTGTCTTTTTGCTCCCCCCTCTTGAATGGCCTTCTGTATCATGATGCCGTGGTCAGCTGGCTCATTCTCCTCAAACCCCTTTCCCTCATCCATACAGGGAGCAAACATCTCATACCTGTTGGGTAAGGTCAAAAGCTGAGGCGCCTCCATTTCTGAACTCAGGATTCCCCTACCTGCTTCACTTGCAATCACACCCTGTTGTCCCTGGTCATTAACTGAATTTGAATTACTTAATCTACCAGGTGTGATTGCCTCCTGAAACAAAGTGTCCAGGTAACTCACCCCCTTCTAATGTGCCCCAGTGTTTGAAGCTCAGATTCAAGATCATCAGCTCTGAGCCAGAGTTCCTCCAGCAACCAACACTTGCTGCAAATATGGTCACTGCTGTTCAAAATGGGATCTGCCAGCACTCACATCATATAGCTACAGCATATCACCTGCCCAGCTATTTCCACTTAGTTAATTATGGTAATATGTTATATAAATTTATGAGCTAAATAATTTCAAATACTTCTCTGCTATGGTATTTTTCAAAGTTTTTTAAACAAAATTATATTGTCGTCTGTCAATAGATGTGAAGCTGGAATAACACAGCAGATCAGACAGTATCCGACAAGCAGGAAAGTGAATGTTTCTGGCTGAAACTCTTTGTCAGCTGTGGGGAGGGCAGCCCAGAAGCAAATAGAGGGAGGTGAGTAGGACTGGGGTAGAAAGGGTGAAAGGGCAGGATCATGATAGGTGGATGCAGTTAGGCGGTGATTGTGATTGGTCAGTAGGAAGGGTGGACAAGATAGGAGAAAGTGAGGACTGGAGATCAGAGTTAAGAGTGTGGTGCTGGAAATGCACAGCTGGTCAGGCAGCATCCAAGGAGCAGGAGAATTGCTTTTCAGGCATAAACCCTTCATCAGGAATGGGACTTGTGGGCTAAGGGGGCTGAAAGATAAATGGGACGAAGGTGGAGCTGGGTGGAAGGTAGCTGAGAGTGCAATAGGTAGATGAAAGTGGGGGTGAAGGTGATAGGTTGGAAGGAAGATAGACAAGTAGGTCAGGTCAAGAGGGCGGTGCTGAGTTGGAAGGCTGAATCTGGGATAATGGGGTGGGGGTGGAATGAGGAAACTGATGAAATCCACATTGATCCCATGTGGTTGGAGGGTCCCAAGGTGGAAGATTAGGCGTTCTTCCTCCAGGCAGCTGGTAAGGGTTTGGTGATAGAGGAGCCCAGGACCTGCATGTCCTTGGGGGAGTGGATTTAAAGTGTTCGGCCACGGGGCAGTGGGTTGCTTTGTACGTGTGTCTTGGAGATGTTCTCTGAACTGTTCCACAAGTAGGCATCCTGTCTGCCCATATAGACGAGACTACATCAGGAGCAACAAATACGGTAAATGATGTGTGTGGAAGTGCAGATAAATTGGGGCCTTGGACAGAGGTGAGGGGAGAGGTGTGGTGCAGGTTTTGCAATCCTTGCGGTGCTAGGGGAATGCGAGTTGGTGGGGGGTGTGTACCTGACAAGAGAGTCACAGAGGGAATGGTCTTTACGGAATGCAGATGAAGTGGGAAAGGAAATATATCACTCCTGGTGGGGTCTGTTTGTAGGTGGCGGAAATGACGGAGGATGATATCTAAAGGTTGGTGGGGTGCAAGGTGACAAAGGGGGTTTCTGTCCTTGTTGTGGTTGGAGGGCTGGGATTCGAGGGCTGAGGTGCAAGAGGTAGGAGAGATGTGCTGGACTGCATCATCAACCACATGGAAGTGGAAATTATGGTCTTTGAAGAAGGAGGCCACCTGGTATGTCCTGTAGTGTAATTGGTCGTCCTGGGAGAAGATGCGGTGGGGTTGCAGGAATTGGGAATAAGGGATAGCGTTTTACAGGAGGCAGGGTGAGGAGGAGTAGTCCAGGTAGCTGTGGGAGTTGGTGGGTTTGTAAAAGATGTCCATGTTGAGTCGGTCACCGTTGATGGAGAGGTGCAGGAAGGGGAGGGAAGTGTCTGAGATGGTCCAGGTGAACCTAAGGTCAGGTTGGAATGTGTTAGTGAAGTTGATGAACTATTCAATTTCCTCATGGGAGCACGAGGTGGCACCAGTACAGTCATCAATGTAGCGGAGGAAAAGGTAAGGAATGGTGCCAGTGTAGCTGCAGATAAGTGGAGCGGATAGGTGAGCAGACAGGTTACGGAGGTGAGGGGTAGGGGTAGGGCTAGACATGGGATAACGCTGGGGGAGGAGGGACTTTGAAACTGGTGAAGTCGAATGTTTAGGCCATTGGGCTGTAAGCTTCCCAGGTGAAATATAAGATGTTGTTTGTCCAACTTCTGTTTGGCCCCACTGACAGTGGAGGAGACCAAGGACGGACTTGTTGCTGAGAGAATGGGAACTAAAGCCTTCTCAATTGTCAAGAGTGAGGTCAAATGGAGGAACAACACTTACAGTCCAATGGCTTCAGCATCTGCTTCACCAGCTTCAAAGTCCCCCCTCCCCCCAGCCTTATCCCATGGCCCCTCCCCACCTCCTTGATCTGTTCTAACCATCTTCCTACTCACCTATTCGCTGACCAATCACATCAAAAAGTGTGGTGCTGGAAAAACACAGTAGGTCAGGCAGCATCTGAGCAGCAAAAGAGTCAATAATTCAGGCATAAGGAGTGGCGATCGGAAAGCTAGTACCTCCAAATAAATCAAGACACATCTGTCATTCTAACAGATAAGAGATTTAACAAACAATCAAGGTATTTTTCAATGTATAATTTCAGTTAGATCACACTGTAAACTTTTGCTATAAATTCTGTATCTTACAATCGTGTATTCCACAACCACCTGATGAAGGAGCAGCGCTCCGAATGCTGGTGCTTCCAATTAAACGCGTTGGACTATAACCTGGCGTTGTGTGATTTTTAACTTTGTACACCCCAGTCCAACACCGGCATCTCCAAATCATAACAAAATAACGACAGGCTTAGCCTCTAGTATCGATATCTCTCAAAGACATTCTGCTGGGGCAGCCAATTGCAAAACTTCACTGAACATTGACTTACTGGTCTCTAAATAGCGTGACTTAATGCCAACATCTTGGAATTTTAAAGTAACTTGCAAATGTAACGTTTCTTTCCCCCCCCCTCCTTCCTTTTCTTTCTGCTCTGTGTGCATTGTGAACTATTTTCTCGGCAACATTGATAAATAGTATTTTGTTTTAATTCTTAAAAAGTGTAGTGTTGAATCATCTCAAATTGGACTTCACGGAGTTTGGAGAAAACACACCATTGTCTAAAGGAGGACTTCTCTAATTCACGTTCCCTATGACTCTATTTCTCATCGTCTTGACGAGCACCCTGACCCAACTCCCCTTCCCTTACACCTACCCTGTCCCACCCTCACCGAAAACTCCTTACACCCAATTCCCCAGTGATCTCCACTCCTTGTCAACTCTTCAATCCCAGCTATCCTTGCCACCATGACCGAACCCATCAACCGCTCCCCTCCGATCAACTGTGTATCCTGGAATTAAGTAATTAATGGGGAAATGTGTTTGTCTTGCGTTATTACGTCGTCCTTCTTAACAGTGTTTTCCCTAGTATTTGCAGGCTCGTTTGCTTTCAAAAACACTTCAGCAGTTGCGTCGAAACGTCATGCTGACAAGTTGTGTTACGAGCCCAGCCTAATAAGGCGTATCTAAGTAAGAAACATTAAAATATAACAATTTGTTTTAGTTTTAGTAAGGCGCGCAGGATCTCCCCCTCCCACCCCTAATTTCGGCTGTTGCGGAAACCCTGTTTTGAAGTTGTGCAAATCAGAGATTGTTGAGGTCAAAGGCCATTTTTGTATTAGTGATGTATTAAATATTCCCTGTCTGGTACAGGAGCCGGAAAAAAAAATCTACTCCGCGGGGTTAACTTCAATAAAACCGAGGAAGTGAAATTCACGCAGAAAATAAGGCGGCGGCGGCGGAATGGCTACAAAGGTAATGAGAAATATGTCAATTCCTGGGGAGTTTAATGAACCGGGGCTGGTTACCGAAGCGGGGCCCGAGCCTGGGCCCTCGTTGATCGAAGCTGTGGCCCGGGCCTTGGTTACTGAAGTTGTAGCTCGGGGCGGGAGGACGGTTATTGAAGCCGGGGCTCGCGCGGCGGAGAGAGAGAACCCGCTCGCGCTACTCTGTGCCGTCACCTCGAGCTCCCTCCCGCCTGGTCTGGGTGTGGAGCGGCCCGGGCACTGGCGATCCCGGCTCCCGCTGGTTCCCGTCACCCAGACCGGCTCTCTGCTGTGCACATCCCAGTCAGACGGCAAGGTGGCTGATGTCCGCTCTCGTGGGCGATAAGTTTTTTCAAACCGAATTTTACTATAACACTGAATCATTAGTGAATGAAATTCTGCAACACACTAAGGCTCCTAAAGTTTCAAAGTTAGAACTGGCGAAAAATAGCTAAGATCGTAACGAACGGCCACCTGATAGACGAGGATATTTTACTCCGTCATTTAGGCGAGCTTTCCCTAAAAAGACTAATTAGTAATTGGTGAAACTATTCGTTTCGTTGCCGAGCCTGGTATTAAGCGATTCGAAAGGGTTGGGAACTGATAACCAGTGATAATTGGGGGAGGGGGGAAGAAGGGAGACTATTAACACTATCTAGTACCGTCAGTTTTAACTCTGACCATTTAAAACACACGGATTCCCGTCAGGCGGCAGAGATGTAGAATACGATAAAGGTGCCTCACGGAAAAAAAGTTAAAAGTAGGTGACCGCGTTAAAATCTGCGATTGCTTTTATGTGTAGTGAAATCCCCAAGAAAACTATTGTGCTGGTTTGTTCATATGACGCGTTCAGTCACGGTACTTGCAAAAAAAAAAGTGTTTCATCCCATGCACGTAATATATTCAAACAATTTGATTTTTAAAAAATGGTTTGCAAGCGTTTTGGGTGGTGTCTCAGAACAAGTTGTACTATTGATAGATGCATTTTGTTCTATACAATATTCTTTAATGCAGATTCAGTTGTCAACCCATAGGTAAGTTCACATGTTTTAGGGTTTTTATGCTCATAAAAGACCCCAATTTACGTTTATTATACAACTGGATGACGACCAGCTCCTCCGTAGCATACTTTGCAATGAACTGACTGAGACTACTTGTCAAAATGCTGTGATTCAATCTGCATTCATTGCACTCGTTTTTTAAAAAGTATTTCTTCTTGAGATGTGGAGAAAGTGAGGACTGCAGATGCTGGAGATCAGAGCTGAATATGTGTTGCTGGAAAAGTGCAGCAGGTCAGGCAGCATCCAAGGAGCAGGAAAAGGGCTTATGCCTGAAGAAGGGCTCATGCCAGAAACGTCGATTCTCCTGCTCCTTGGATAATCTGTGTCTTGAATACATTTAATTACCTAGCCTCAGCAGACCTCTGCTGTAAAGAGTTCCATAGATTCATGACTCTCTGAGGGAAGAAATTCCTTCACGTGTCTTTAAATGTGCGACCCTTATTCTGAGATTATGCTGTTTGATCCTGGACTATCCCACAAGTGGAAACAACCCTTCCATATCTACCATTTCAAGTCTGCTAAGAATCTTGTATGTTTCAATAAGGTTACTTCTCATTCTTCTATATTCCAATGAGTATTCAACTTCCCCTCAGAAAACATGACTGGTATCTTTCTCAGGATTGTCCCAATGCTAGTATATCTCTCTCTAGATAAGGGGTCAAAAAATGTGTACAGTACTTTCAGATGTGTTCTGTCAATCTTGGAATAAAGGTGCAAGAGTAGTTCATTTAGCATCTCTAGCCTGTTCTGTTATTAGATGAAATCACTACCTTTGTTTCAAATTCTTTCATATGTTTGTTTTTCCATTCTGAGAATTTCAATTACCGAACCTTGATGGCATTTTGAGCTCCAGCTTTCCATGTCTTTTGTGCAAAGAATTTTTTTTCCTGATAATGTCCCTGAATAGCTTGGATCTAACTAAGGTTTATAAGGTTAATCACAATCCAGTCAAATCCTTTAATCGCTGAGCTCATTGTAGATTGTCCTTGAATTTCAACAGTTTGTCAAAACTCCCAAACCTGATCAGCCTCTTTTTTTTTTTCCCTCTCTCTCTCTCTCTCTCTCTCTCTCTCTCTTTTGTTGTCTTTCTGTAATATTACAATTTTCTTTATATCCTTTCCAGTTAGTCTGATTTCACTATTCTTTGCATTTATCTAAGTCTTTTGTTTTCATTTCATATTATATCTTTCCTCATTTGTGGATTAATATTGTTTAATTACATAAATAGAGACTCTGACCTTTAAGAGTATGTACAGGTCTTTTGCTGTAGAACCGCAGGTGGACAGTGGGAGTTATTCAGCCTGATGGCATTTGATTTAATTTATATTGTCATATACATGTAGCTAGGTACAGTACAGGCAGATCATACAATAGTGCATTAAGGTCATAGATTGGAGCAAAGAATACACTATTACAGCTGCAGAGAAGGTGTACAAAGAACAAGATCAACAATAAATTAAAAATTTGAATAGTCCATTCAGAAGTCTAATAATAGCAGGGAAGAAGCTGCTGTTTAATCTGTTGGTACGTATTTAAGCTTTTATATCTTCTGCTTGACCGATGAAGTTGGAAGATATAACTGGGGTGGGAGGCATCTTTGATTATCTTGGCTGCCTTCCTGAGGCAGTAAGAAGTATAGATGGAGTCAGTAGGTGGAAGGTTGGCTTGTGTGATGGGCTGTATCCACAACACACTCTAGTTTCTTATGGTGCTGATAGAATGCTTTCTGTTGTGCGTCTGTAAAAATTGGTAAGAATCTTTATGTACACCGAATTTCCTTAGGCTCCTGAGGAAGTAGAGGGATTGTTGTACTTTCTTCACTGTAGCATCATATGAGTGGACCAGGACTGATTGGTAATCATCACCCCCTAGGCACCTGATGCTCTCAACCACCTCCACCTCAACACCATTGATGTGGGGAGGGGCCTGCCCTCTACTTTGTTTCTTGAAGTTAATGACCAACTTTTGCTTTTTGTTGAGGGAGAGATTGTTATCTTTAAGGTGGAGCTGCAGTCAATAAGTAGAAGTCTGACGTAGTTATCCTTATCCAGATGTTGCAGGGATGGTATAGGGCCTGGGAGATGGCTTCTGCTGTGGATATGTTGTGACAGTAGGCGAATTGCATGGAATCAAGGCAGGCTGGGAGGCTAGAGTTGATGTGAGCCATGACTAACCTCTTAATGCTTCTTCATTATGGAGGCCAGAGCAACTGCACAGAAACAATTGTGGCACGCTGTATGAGTTTTGTTTGGCACCAGGATGATGGCGGTCTTCTTGAAGCAGGTGGGGATTCCAGATTGTAGTAAGGATTCAATTGTACAGCATGGAAATAGACCCTTTAGTCCAACTTGTCCAAGTCAACCAGATATTTTAAATTTATCTCGTTTTATTTGCTAGCACTTGGCCCACGTCCCTTTCAACCCTTCCTAATCAAATCCAATTGGATGGGTATCAGCTTTCACCACCACCTCTGCAGCTCATTCCATTCACACACCACTGTGAAGAAGTTGCTCTTTTGGTTGCTTTTACATCTTTCCCCTCTCACCTTAAACCTCTGACCTCTCGTTTTGGACTCTTTTCTACCCTGGAAAAAGACCTTGGCTATTCACTCTATACCAGCCCTTTGTGATTTTAAGAACTATAAGGTCACTTCTCAGTCTCTGATGTTCCAAGGAAAATAGCCCCAGTCTATTCAGCCTCTCCTTAAAACTCAAACCCTCCAACCCTGGCAACATCCTAGTAAATCTTTTCTGAACCCTTTTAAGTTTCATAACGTCATTCCTATTGCAAGGAGACCAGAATTGAAGGTAGTATTCCAATGTCCTATGTAGCAGCAACATGACCTCCCAACGCCTATACTCCATGCACTGACCAATGAAGGCAGACATATCAAATGCCTCCTTCACTAACCTATCTGCCTGCTACTCAACTTTCAAGGAATTATGAACCTACACCCCAAAGTCTCTTTGGCAACATTCCACAGGGCCCTATCTTTAAGTGTATGGGTCCTGCTCTGTTTTTCCTTACCAAATTGCAACACTTCACTTATCTAAATTAAACTTGTTCTGCCAGTCTTTGGCCCATCTGATCGAAGTCCCATTGTACTCTGAGGTAACCTTATTCACTGTCCACAGCACCTCCAATTTTAGTGTCATCTGCAAACTTACTAACCATTCCTCTGATATTCACATGCAATGGACCTCGCATCGATCCTTGCAGCACACCGCTGGTCACTGGCCTCCATTCTGAAAAGCAGCCTTCTACCACTGTCCTTTTTTTTTTAAACTTCAAGAGGTTAAAGATATCAGCAAATATTCCTGCCAGCTGGTACATGTAGGATCTGAGTGCATGGCTGGGGACTCCATCTGGGCCAACCTCCTTTCATGGGTTCATTCTCAAAAGGGCGATCTGTTGCCTCCAGCGGTGACTGAGGGAATAGGTGCATCCGAGGCTGTTGATATTTCACTGACCTTCTGTTAGGAATGAGTGTAAAATGCATTGTGTGCATCATGAAATGATGTATTTGTGTCTGCTATTCTGTTCTGCTTTGTTTTGTATCCTGTTACGTCATTTGACCCATGACAGGCTCCCAAAAGGACTCCCCAACTATTCCCACACTCCAGCCCTAACTCCATAGCTCTCTAGCTCCATCACTTTAAAATATATATCCAGCTCTCTTTTGAAATGTCCGGTGAAATTCGCCTCCACCAATCTCCCAGGCAGCGCATTCCAAATCCTGACAAAGTAAACAAGTTTCTCCTCATCTCATTCCTAGCTCTCTTACTGACAATCTTGAAATTGTGTTATATACTGATATACCAACTAGTGGAAACAGAATATCCTTTACATGTTCAAAATTGTTCATGTACATTGGAGCAAGTAAGACAAATTGAGGTGTTCAAAATTGTTCATAATTTTGAACACCTCAATTTGTCTTACTTGCTCCAATCTCTATTCATTTGTATAAAACCATTCATGCTTGGTATCTCACTAATAAATCTCCTTTGAATTCTATCTAGACCTTTTTGATTAGATTTGATTTATTATTGTCACATGTACTGAGATACAGTGAAAAGTATTGTTTTGTGTGCTGTCTAGACAAATACATCAGAGTAATAGATCAGAATGCAGAATATAATGTTACAGCTACCCAGAATGTGCACAGGTAGATTAGCTCTAATATAAGAGGTCCATTCATAAGTCTGATAACAGCAGGGGAAGAAGCTGTGCATGAATCTTTCTTAGAGTCGTACAGCATGGAAACAGACCCTTTGATCCAACTAGTCTATGTGAGCTAGTTCCACATGCCTGCATTTAGCCGATATTCCTCTAAATCTTTCCCATTCATGTAATTGTCCAAATGTATTTTAAATATTGTAACTGTACCTACATCCACCATTTCCTCTGGCAGCTCATTCCACACACAAACCAGCCTATGTGTTTTTTTAACAAAAAAGTTGCCCCTCAGGTCCTTTTTAAACTTTCTCCTATCTCCTTAAAATATGCCCTAGTTTTGAACTCCCCCACCTTAGGGAAAAGACCATATCTATTCACCTCATTTATCCCTCATGATTTTATAAACTCTGAGGTCACTCCTCAATGCTCCAGTGAAAGAAGACCCAGTTTGCACGGCCTATTTTTATAACTCATCCTCTGTTCCTGGCAACATTCTGGTAAGTCTTTCTGAACCCTATCCAATTTAATAATATCCTTCCTATGGCATGGTAAGCAGAACTGGACGTGTACTCCAGAGAAGGCCTCACCAACGTACTGTACAACCTCAACATGATGTCCCAACTCCTACTTTCAAAGGTCTGAGCAATGAAGGCAAGTGTGCAAAATGCCTTCTTAACCACACTGTCTACCTCTGCAAATTTCCGGGAATTAAGTACCTGAACCACTGTTCAACAGCATTACCCGGCATTAATTGTATAAGTTCTGTCTTTGTTTTTAACATTTATCCAAATTAAATTCCATCTGCCACTTGTCAGTCCATTGACCCAATTTATCGTAATCTCTTTGTAATCTTAGATAACCTCCTTCACTGTCCACTGTACCACCAAATTTTGGTATGAGAAAATGAAGACTGCAGATCCTTGAGATCAGAGTCGAGAGTGTGTTGCTAGGAAAGCACAGCAGGTCAGGCAGCATCCAAGGAGCGGGAATGAGGCTAGCGGTTTGACGCTGAGAGATAAATGGTAGGGGGGGGTGGGGTTGATAGCTAAGAAAGTGATAGATGGATGAAGGTGAGGGGGAATGTGATAGGTCAGAGGGGGGAGTGATGGACAGGTCTGGAGGGTGGTGCCGTGTTGGAGGCTTGGGGCTAGGATAATGTGGGGGGAGGGGAAATGAGGAAGCTGTTGAAATCCACGGATATCCAATGTGGTTGCAGGGTCCCAAGGCGGAATATGAGGCGTTCTTCTTCCAGGCGTCGCATGGTAAAGGTTTAGCTCTGGAGGAGACCTAGGACCTGCGTGTCCTTGATGGAGGGAGAGTTGAAGTATTCCACTACGAGGCAGTGGGGTTGATGGGTGCAGGTGTCCCGAGATGTTCTCTGAAACGATCTGCTCGAAGATGTCCTGTCTCCCCAATGTACAGGAGACCACGTCGGGTGCAATGGATGCGGTAGATGACATTGGTAGAGGTACAGGTGAATTTCTGATGGATGTGGAAGGATCCCTTGGGGCCTTGGATGGAGGTGAGGGGAGTGGCGTGGCCACAGGTTTTGTACTTTCTGCAGTGGCAGGAAAAGGTGCCAGGAGTGGGGTGTGAGCTGGTGGGGGGGGGGGGGGGGAACCTTACGAGGGAGTTGTGGAGGGAATAGTCTCTCTGGAATACTGGTAGGGTTAAGGAGGGAAATATATCTTTGGTGGGGTCCATTTGGAGGTGGTTGAAGTAGTGGAGGATGATGCGATGTATGTGGAGGTTGGTGGGGTGGAAGGTGACAACCGGGGGGATTCTGTCCTTGTTGCATTGGGAGGGCTGGAATTCATGGGCAGTGGTGTGAAGTGGAGGAGATGCGCAGGTGGGCATTGTCAAGCACATGGGAAGGGAAGTTACGATCATGGAAGAAGGAGGCCATCTAGGAATTTGAGGAGGAATTGGTCATCTGGAAAAGATGCGGTGGAGGAATTGAGAATAAGGGATGGTGTTTTTACAGGAGGGAGTGTGGGAGGAGGTGAGCTTGTAGTAGATGTTTATGGTTAGTCAGCCACCGGAGACAGTGATGGAAAGATCCAGAGAGGGGAGGGAGGTGTCTGAGACGGTCCAGGTGAATTTGAGATCGGGGTGGAAAGATTGGTAAAGTTGATGAACTGTTCAACCTCCTTGTGGGAGCATGAGGCGGTGCCATTACAGTCGTTTTCCTGGACCTCTCCATTACACTCTGGTGACCGACTAACCACAGACATCTACTACAAGATCCCACTGTACTCTTTCAGATAACCTTCTTCGCTGTCCACAGTACCTCCACTGCCCATGTCCCATTGGTTTAGGCAAAAAAAAATACATCTAAGTTTGCACCTTGGGAAGAATAACTGGAGCAAATTGACTGGCTGTTCTGTGATCAGTGTTAGCTTTGAGGTTGTTTGTTGCAGAAAAGGGGTTGGTAAGCTGTGAGTGAGTGAAGAGTCATGCACCATGCACCAAGCTTTTTTATATCTAATCCAGGGATTTAAAAGATATTGGATGCACTTGAGTGCACTCAAATGCACTCAGGCTGTAGAGTTATTTAATAGTTACTGGGGGGGGGAATCCAGGGAGATAGTGAGGAAAGAGATCAATCTGAGAAAGTCCAGTTGAGAAAAGAAGCAAGTCAAACAGTCAGGGCAGGCAGGGACAAAGCAGAGAACCAGGTAGGACTGATAAATTAAAGCAGTTATTTCAATGCAAGAGGCCTAACAGGGAAGGCAGAGAACTCGGCATGGTTAGGAACATGGGACTGGGATATCAAAGCAATTATAGAAACATGGCTCAGGACGTACAGGACTGGAAACTGAATGTTCCAGGATACAAATGCTACAGGAAGGACAGAAGGGGAGGCAAGAGAGGAAAGGGAGTGGTGTTTTTGGTAAGAGATAGCATTACTACTGTACTGAGGGAGGATATTCCCAGAAATATATCCAGGCAAGTTATTTTGGTAGAACTGAGAAATAAGAAAGGGATGATTACCTTAATGGGATTGTCTCGTAGACCACAGCAGTTCAGGCAGCATCCAACGAGCAGTGAAATCGACGTTTTGGGCAAAAGCCCTTCATCAGGAATAAAGGCAGTGAGCCTGAAGCATGGAGAGATAAGCTAGAGGAGGGTGGGGGTGGGGAGAGAATAGCATACTCTCTCCCCACCCCCACCCTCCTCTAGCTTATCTCTCCATGCTTCAGGCTCACTGCCTTTATTCCTGATGAAGGGCTTTTGCCCGAAATGTCGATTTCACTGCTCGTTGGATGCTGCCTGAACTGCTGTGCTCTTCCAGCACCACTAATCCAGTATTTGGTTTTCAGCATCTGCAGTCATTGTTTTTACCTTGTCTCGTAGACCCCCTAATAGTCAGCAGTAAATTGAGAAACAAATTTGTAAGGAGATCTGTTATCTGTAAGAATAATAGGGTAGTTATGGTAGGGGATTTTACCTTTCGAACCATAGACTGGGGCTGCCACTGTGTTAAGGGTTTTAAGTGTGTACAAGACAATTTTCTGATTCAGTATGTGGATGTACCTACTAGAAAAGGTGCAAAACTTGACCTCCTCTTGGGAAATAAGGCAGGGCAGGTGACTGGGGTGTCAGTGGGGGAGCACTTTGGGGTCAGCGACAATAATTGTATAGTGATGGAAAAGGATAGATGAGATCTAAAAGTTGAAGTTCTAAATTGCAGAAAGGCTAATTTTGACAGTATTAGGCAAGAACTTTCAAAAGCTGATTGGGGGCAGATGTTTGCAGGTAAAAGGAGGCTGGAAAGGGAAGTCTTGAGAAATGAGATAACGAGAGTCCAGAGACAGTGTATTCCTGTTAGGGTGAAAGGAAAAGCTGGTAGGTATAGGGAATGTTGTATGACTAGAGAAATTGAGGGTTTGGTTTAAAAAAAAGGAAGCATATGTCAGAAATAGACAGGATAGATCAAGTGAATCCTTAGAGTATAAAGGCAGTCGGAATATACTTGAGGGAAATCAGGAGGGCAAAAAGGGGACATGAGATGCTTTGGCAAATATAATTAAGGAGAATCCAAAGGGGTATACAAATACATTAAGGACAAAAGGGTAACTAGGGAGAGAATAGGGCCCTTCAAGGCTGAGGTAAAAACAATGACTGCAGATGCTGGAAATCAGATTCTGGATTAGTGGTGCTGGAAGAGTACAGCAGTTCAGGCAGCATCTGAGGAGCAGTAAAATCGCCGTATTGGGCAAAAGCCCTTCATCAGGAATAAAGGCAGAGAGCCTGAAGGGTGGAGAGATACGCTAGAGGAGGGTGGGGGTGGGGAGAAAGTAGCATAGAGTACAATAGGTGAGTGGGGGATGGGATGAAGGTGTTAGGTCAGGGAGGAGGGTGGAGTGGATAGGTGGAAAAGAAGATAGGCAGGTAGGACAAGTCATGGGGACAGTGCTGAGCTGAAAGTTTGAAACTAGGGTGAGGTGGGGGAAGGGGCAACGAGGAAACTATTGAAGTCCACATTGATGCCCTGTGGTTGAAGTGTTCCGAGGCGGAAGATGAGGCATTCTTCCTCCAGGCGTCTAGTGGTGAGGGAGCGGCGGTGAAGGAGGCCAGGGCCTTCATGTCCTCTGCAGAGTGGGAGGGGGAGTTGAAATGTTGGGCCACAGGGCGGTGTGGTTGATTGGTGCGGGTGTCCCAGAGATGTTCCCTAAAGCACTCTGCTAGGAGGTGTCCAGACTCCCCAATGTAGAGGAGACCGCATCGGGAGCAACGGATACAATAAATGATATTGGTGGATGTGCAGGTAAAACTTTGGATGTGGAAGGCTCCTTTAGGGCCTTGGATGGAGGTGAGGGAGGAGGTGTGGGTGCAGGTTTTGCAATTCCTGTGGTGGCAGTGGAAGGTGCCAGGATGGGAGGGTGGGTTGTAGGGGGGCGTGGACATGACCAGGAAGTCACGGAGGGAACGGCCTTTGCGGAAGGCGGAAAGGAGTGAGGAGGGAAATATATCCCTGGTGGTGGGGTCTTTTTGGAGGTGGCGGATGATTTGGTTTATGCGAAGGTTGGTAGGGTGGAATGTGAATGTGAGCACCAGGGGTGTTCTGTCCTTGTTACGGTTGGAGGGGTGGGGTCTGAGGTCGGAGGTGCGGGATGTGGACAAGATGCGTTGGCGGGCATCTTTAACCACGTGGGAAGGGAAATTGCAGTCTCTAAAGAAGGAGGCCATCTGGTGTGTTCTGTGGTGGAACTGGTCCTCCTGGGAGCAGATACGGCGGAGGCGGAGGAATTGGGAATATGGGATGCCATTTTTGCAAGAGGTAGGGTGAGAAGAGGTGTAGTCCAGGTAGCTGTGGGAGTCTGTGGGTTTGTAAAAAAAAAATGTCAGTGTCAAGTCTGTTGTCATTAATGGAGATGGAGAGGTCCAGGAAGCGGAGGGAGGTGTCGCAAGGCAGCCTATGTGTAAAGCTGTAGGAGATGGAGGAGATAATAAACAAGTATTTTGCATCAGTGTTTACTGTGGAGAAGGACATGGAAGATATTGAATGTAGGGAAATAGATGATGACATCTTGAAAAATGTCCATGTTACAGAGGAGGAAGTGCTGGATGTCTTGACACACATAAAGGTGGATAAATCCCCAGACCTGATCTGGTGAACCCTAGAACTCTATGGGAAGCTAGGGAAGTGATTGCTGGCCCTCTTACTTCGCTATTTGTATCATTGATTGCCTTAGGTGAGGTGCCGGAAGACTGGAGGTTGGCTAACCTGGTATCTCTACTTAAGAAAGGTGGTAAGGACAAGCCAGGGTGACCAGTGAGCCTGATGTTGGTGGTGGGCAAGTTGTTGGAGGGAATCCTGAGGAACTGGATGTACATGCCTTTGGAAACGCAAGGTCTGATTAGGGATAGTCAGCCTGGCTTTGTGCGTGGGAAATCATGTCTCCCGAACTTGATTGAGTTTTTTCAAGATGTAACAAAGAGGATCGATGAGGGCAGGATGGTGGATGTGATCTATATGGACTTCAGTAAGACGTTCAACAAGGTTCCCCATGGGAGACTGGTTAGCAAGGTTAGATCTCATGGAATACAGGGAGAACTAGCCATTTGGATACAGACTGGCTCTTAGGTAGAAGACAGGGTGGTGGTGGAGGGTTGTTTTTCAGACTGGAGGCTTGTGACCAGTGGAGTGCCACAAGGATCGGTGCTGGGTCCACTACTTTTCTTAATTTGTAGAAATGATTTGGATGCGAGCATAAGAGGTACAGTTAGTAACAGGTACAGATGACACCAAAATTGGAGGTGTGGTGGACAGCGAAGAAGGTTATCTCAAATTACCACGAGACCTTGATCAGATGGGCCAATGGGCTGAGGAGTGGCAGATGGATTTTAATTTAGATAAATGAGAGGTATTGCATTTTGGGAAAGCAAATCTTAGTAGAACTTAATAGTAAGTTCCTAGGGAGTGTTGCTGAACAAAAAGACCTTGTGGTGTATGTTCATAGCTCCTTGAAAATAGACTCACAGGTAGATACAATAGTGAAGAAGGCGTTTGGTGTGCTTTCTTTTTATTGGTCAGAGCATTGCATACAGGGGTCATGTGCGGCTGTACAGGACAATGGTTAGGCCACTGTTGGAATATTGCGTGTGATTCTGGTCTCCTTTCTATAGGAAAGATATTGTGAAACTTGAAAGGGTTCAGAAAAGATTTACAAGAATGTTGCCAAGGTTGGAGGGTTTGAGCTATAGGGAGAAGTTGAATAGGTTGGGGCTGTTTTCCCTGAGAGGTGACCTTATAGCGGTTTATAACATCATGAGGGGCATGGATAGGATAAATAGCCCATTTTCCCAGGGGTGGTTGGGGGGGGAAAGAAGAGTCCAGAGCTAGAGGGTGTAGGTTTGGGGTGAGAGGGGAGAGATATAAAAGAGACCTAAGTGGCAACCTTTTCATACAGAGGGTGGTTCATGTATGGAATGAGCTACCACAGGAAGCAGTGGAGGCTGGTAGATTTGCAACATTTAAAAGGCATCTGGATGGGATTTGAATTATGAATAGGAAGGGTTTGGAAGGATATGGGCCAGGTGCTGGCAGGTGCGACTAGATTGGGTTAGGATATCTGGTCGGCAAGGACTAGTTGGACCGAAGGGTCTGTTTCTGTGCTGGACATCTCTATGACTCTCTATAACTTCCTGGATCTTTAAAGGTATTAGATGCTCCAACTAATTGGCTGCACGCTGTGAAGGAAAGTTAGCAAGTGTTTTGTGTATTACGTTTTGCTTATTTGTTCATCAGTTTGCCTATCCCTAATTACCGTTAAGTCAACCACATTGCTGTGAGTCTGGAATCATGTGTAGACAACAGCAGGTAAGAATGGCAGTTTCCTTTTACTAGAGGAATTTTCCCCAACAGCCTGCAACAGTTTTATGGTTGTCATTAGATTCTTAATTGCAGATTTTTATTGAACTTAAATTTCACCATCTGATATGATAGAATTCGTACCTAGTCCCCAGAACACATTGTCTGGGTAATGCCACTCGGATGTCACCCACTCCACACCGATTTTCCAGATTGCCCTCAAGAACATCCCAAGTTCATCTCAAGAATAATTTTTTTTAGAAAAGCATCTGTGAGATAGCAGATGAGAGGAGGTTTAAATTTCACTGTATGGTTCACATTTCAAACTGTCTCTACTGTGCAACAGATCTGAGGAACAGCACTCTTACACTAATTTTCAAGATGCTAAAATATCAAAAATGTAGATTCATTCCAAAATTTTGAGTTTTAAAGTTTTCGTGAAGATCTGTAGCTCGGGTTGTGAATGTGGTAGTTGGTTAGCTCTCCAAGCTGCTGGGTCACTGTGCTGATGTTTTGTTACCATACTGGGTAACATCATCATTGTGACTTTCGTAAAGTGCTGTTGTTCTGTCCCGCTTGGGTTTTATGTGGTGAGTGCCTCCAGGTTTCTTCTGCAGCACTTTGAATACTGGGTCTATCTCTTTGTTTGTTGATGGCCTTTTTTGGTAGAAAACCAGGCTTCCAAGAACTCTTTTGCATGTCTCTGGTTGGCTTGTCCTAGAATGCTAACTTTGTCATAATAGAATTGATGGCCCGCTTGATCTGTGTGTATAGAGATGAGGGAGAGTGGATCATGTTGATTAGTTGCCAGTTGATGTTCATGAGGTCCGATGGCTAGTTTCCTTCCTGTTTGTCCAATGCAGTCCTTGTTGCGGTTGTTGTGAGGGATTTTATATACCACATTGATCACATTTTATATACCCTGTTGTGGATCTGGGGTTCTTTGTTCAGGTAAGTAGTTGGCATAGTGTGGCTGTTTGTTGGTGTACTACCATACAACCTCATAGTTGTAACAGCCTGGTAGTTCTAATATGCCCCTCACATAGGGTAAGGTGGCCAGTGTGTTGGTAGGTACTGTTGTCTTGGCATTTTCTTTTTGAACAGGCATCATTGGACGAAATTGGGGTGTCTGTTGTTAGCAAAGGCATTGAGAGTGTCCTTTCTTTTTCTTGAGCAGTTCTGGTGTGTTAGTATGTCAAGCCTCTCTTGAATAGTGTCCTGACACAGCCCCATTTGTGCATTGGGGTAGTTGCTATTGAAGTTGAGGATCTGGTCCGTATAGGTGGGTTTCCTGTATACTTTGGTTGTAAGTGCCTGTTGGTCACCCGTTTTATCATGACATCTCGGAATGGAGTTGGTGGTTGTTCTGTTGGTCCCTGGTAAACTTTATGCTGGTGAGTATACTGTTAATGAGGTGGTGGTGTACACATAGACCAAGATGGCCATCAATTCAACTGTCAAAGTAACCATTCCAGGCCAAGCCAACCAGAGACATGCAAGAGTTTTTGAAAAGCTGGTTTTCTACCAAAAAATGCCATCACCAAACAAACAGATCCAATGTATAAACTGCTGCAGAGAAGTCCTGGAAGTGACACTCTGGCAATAGGGCTGCATGGTGGCTCAGTGATTAGCAGTGCTGCCTTGGAGCACCAGGGTCCCAGGTTCAATTCCAGCCTCTGGTGACTGTGTGGAGTTTGCATGTTCTCTCTGCGTCTGTGTGGGTTTCCTCAGGGTGCTCCGGTTTCCTCCCACAGTCTAAAGATGTGCAGGCCAGGTGAATTCGCCATGCTAAGTTGCCCATAGTGTTAGGTGCATTAGTTGGGGGTAAATATAGGGTAGGGGACTGAGTCTGGGTGGGTTACTCTTCGGAGAGTCGTTGGACTTGTTGGGCCAAAGGACCTGTTTCCATACTGTAGGGAATTAATCTACTATGGTGACCTACTTGATTACCTGATTAAACCAAGAGCTTATGTGGGAGGTGTCTTACCATTGCGAAGAACAGATCTGTTCTTAAAGTTGCAAACAATTTTTTTTTTATCACTATGATAAGATAATTAAAGTTATTCCACTTTTTCACAAATTGCGTTTACTTTTTTTTTCAAAAGCAAGTATGGTTGGTTATAGCAATACAGGATTCACATTTTTCATTGAACTTTTGAAAATAAATAAATATGTCACAAAATCTGCATAATGTTATGATCCCACCTGATGTAACTTCTGGACAAATCAGAATCCAGAAGTAAACCATGTTTGATTGTTAAATTTTAAAAAGTCTTTGTGGTCATTCACTGAAGCATAAGCACATGAATTTCTTTAAGAATAAAAGCACCAGTTCATTACATAAAGCAAAAAACATGAAAAAAAAAACAAATCAACTTATCTAAATATAGAACACTGTTTAGAAGATCTTAAAACAGCAAAAGCAAAATTTTAATCAATTCCTCAATGTTATCACGTTAGAGTCAAATCCAGAGAGATTATTGAAATACTGTAGATGATAAAATGTGGAGCTGGAAAGGCACAACAAGAAAGTCGACGTTTTAAGTCCCAAACCTAAATGTCGATTTTCTTGCTCCTCTGCTGCCTGACCTGCTGTGCCTTTTTAGCTCCACATTTTATTGTCTCTGACTTACAGTATCTGCAGTCCATACTGTCTCCAGATGACTGAAATAACTCCACAGAGGCCGCTGATCACAATAAATGTGTGATGCAACTCATGAGCTTCAAATGCCTCAAAAGTACTTTACTACTAACTAAGTACTTTTAAATTTATTGCTTTTGTAAAGTATGAAATGTGAGAACCAAACATGAAAAGAATAATGATGCTTCAGTAATGTTGGATGAGGCATAAATATTCTCTGGGTTAATGGTGAGAATTTCCCTGCTGCTTTTTGACAATGTAAAGGGTCTTTGTCGTCCTTTCATCAGAAAAAAATATTTAATTTGGGACTTAAATCTGCTCCCTGTAAACTCCAGTTTGTAGACAATTTCTGTATAGCGGTCCGATCTATCATTTAATTATTTAGATGTCACCAATTTCATAACATTTTTATAAAGACAAAGTTTTTGGTGTATCCTTAAACTTGTTAAACAATTCAAACCTTGATTTTTAAAATGTTTAAAATTCTCATCCTTCTTTTCAGATTTTTTGTAATTCATTAGTGGGAGTTGGGTGTCACCAGCTGGCCAGCATTTATTGTCCATGCATAATTGTCCTTGAGAAGATGGTTCTGAGCTGCCGCCTTGAACTGCTGTGGGTTGATCCACAATGTCATTAGGGAGGGAATTCTAGGATTTTGGCCCAGCGACAGTGAAAGAATAGCAGTATATTTCTAAGTCAGGATGGTGAATGTATGGGAAGAGAATTTCATGGTGGTGTTCCATTTTATCTCCTGCCCTTGTCCTTCTAGATGGAAGTGGTCATGGGTCTGGAAGGTGTTATCAAAGAATGTTTGAATAATTTCTACAGTCCATCTAGTAGATAGTATATACTACTGCTACTGAGTGTTGGTGGGGAAGCAGGTGGGTGCTTGTGGATGTCGTGTCAGTCAAGCAGGCTGCTTTGGTGTCAAGCTTGTTGGGTGTTGGAGTTGCACCCATCCAGGCAAGTGGGGAGTATTCCATCACACTCCTGACTTTGGTGGATTCAGGAGGTGAATTACTTGCTGCAGTATTCCTACCCTCTAACCTACTTTTGCTGCCACTGTATTTATGTGGTGAGTCCAGTTGAGTTTCTGGTCAGTGGTCACCCTCCGGGATGTTCATTAGTAGGGATTCAGTGATGGCAACACCATTGAATGCCAAGGGGTGGTGGTTAAATTGTTTCTTAAAGTGGGTAAAGTGATGGTCATAGCTTGGCGTGTGTGTGGCATGAATGTTACTTGCCACTTGTCAGCCCAAGCTTGTATATTGTCCAGGTCTTGCTGCATTTGAACATGGGACTGCTTCAGTATCTGAGGAGTTGCAAATGGTGCTGAACGTTCTGTAATCATCAGTGAACATCCCCACCTTTTGATGCTATGATGGAGGGGGAAGTTGTTGATGAAGCAACTGAAGGTGGTTGGGCCCAGGACAGTATCCTGAGGAACTCCTACAGAGATGTCCTGGAGCCTAGATGACTGACCTTCAACAATAATGGTCATCTTTCTATATGCCAAGAATGACACTGACCAGCAGAAAGTTTGCCCTTTTGATGCCCTTTGATTCTAGTTTTGCAAGGGGTCTTGGATGCCACACTTGGTCGAGTGCAGCTTTGCTGTCAAGGCTGTTATGCTCCCCTCACTGCTGGATTTCAGCTTGGTTCCAGGGTTTGAACCAAGGCCCTAATGAAGTCAGGAGCTAGGTGGAGGAGCAAACCACTGCAGATTCTGGAATCTGTACTGAAAACAACAAACACTGGAAATCTGAGTGACCCTAGCAGCTCCTAAATTGGGCATCAATGAGCAGTTGCTGCTTGATAGCACAGTTGATGACACTTTCCATCAGTTTATTGATGATCGAGAATAGATTGATGGGGCGGTAGTTGGCTGGGTTCGATTTGTCTTGCTTCTTATGTGCAGGACATACCTGGACAACTTTCCACATTATTAGGTAGATGTCACTATTCTTACTGTGTTCTGAAAGACCTGGGCTTGGGACTGGCAAGTTCTGGAGCAAAAGCCTTCACCACTATTGCTGGAATATTGTTTGGGCTCGTAGCCTTCGTAGTATCCAGTGTCTCCAACCATTTCTTGATATCACATTGAATGAATCAAATTAGCTGAAGACTGGTATTTGTAATACTGGGGATGACTGGAGGAGGCCGAAGTGGACCATCCACTGGCACATCTGGCTGAAGATCGCAAATGCTTCAGCATTATGTTTTGCACTGAAGTGCTGGTCTCGTCCAATATGGAGAGTGCAAATATTTGTGGAGCTGCCACCTCCGGTGAGTTAGTTAACTGTGCACTACCAGTCGCCGTAGAATGTGGCAGGACTGCAGAGTTTAGATCTGATTTGTTGGTGGTGGGATTGTCTAGCTTTGTCTGTCACTTGCTGCTTATGCTGTTTGGCATGCAAGTAGTCCTCTTTGGTAGCTTCATCAGGTTGACACCTCATTTTCAGGTTTATCTGGTGCTGCTCCTGGCATGCCCTCCTGCACTTGGTTTGATGGTGATTGTTGAGGTGATGTGCCAGGCCATGAGATTGCAGATTGTGCTGGATTACAATACTGCTGCTGTTGATAGCCCACAGTGTCTCATGGTTGCCCAGTCTTGAGTAGTTAAATCTGTTTGAAGTCTGTCCCATTTAACTGTGATAGTGCGATGTAACATGCTGGAGGTTATTCTCAATGTGGGAACTTTTTAAAAAAATTCATTCATGGGATGTCAGCATTGCTGACTAAGCCAACATTTTTATTGTCCATCACTTATTGCTTTGAAGAAAATGGTGGTGAACTGCCATTGCAGTTCTTATGGTATTGGGACATCCACAATGCTGTTAAGGAGGGAGTTCTAACAACATTTGGATCCAACAATAATGAAATAATGGCCATAGAGTTCCATGTCAGGGTGTTGTGTGGCTTGAGGGAAAATGCAGGTGATGGTGCCACCATGCATCTGCTGCCCTTGTCTTCTGGGTGGTGAAGGTTGTGGGTTTGGAATGTGCTCTCTGAAGAGCTGCTTGCAGTATTCCAGCTGTGGTGCATTTCAACTCTTTGCTCCTCCAATTCTGACCTTTTGTGGATCAGTGATTTGTGCTTGCCAGTCAAACCATCATTAACTGTGAGACTATTTCTAAAATGTGTCTGCTTCTTATGTGTCTTCGAAGTCCTCCTTTAAAATCTGTTTTTCCGAACATTACTTTGCCTGGCCTTTGTATCTTCTTGAATAACTCTGTTGAACTTTAATTGGATAAGATTCTGTGTGTAGGTATGTTGTATTTAAAAATGCTATGCAATTACAGGATTCAGCATTACAAAGCTAATATGCTGTCAGCAAATGTTACTGTCTGGACAGGGAAAGCTGAGCTCTCTGTAATATTTTAATAATTGCCATATGGTAATTAAATTTTAATGGATGCTAATGAAGATATTTATCCACTTTCTCTCTGATCATATCATATTATAGATAATCTGAAGTTTAAGATGTCCTCAACATCCTGGGAATTTAAAAAAAATTATTGAATGGTATTTTTTGCAAATCTGAAGTGCTGGGGAAATTGAAGGATCCTTTCAATTAAAGGCCAACTGTATCTGTGATGAAGAAGGGCAGGTTAGTATGTTGACCCATGATTAAACTGTAGTTCCCATGAAGGAATACATGCCCAAAATGACATTATGAACAATCCCAGCTCTTTAAATTTCTAGCATTTTCTTTTCTACCTCCTATAAATGGGCTGTGATCCATGTATACTCAGAGGGTCAATTGTTTGATCTGGGAAATAAAATTAGCAATCTTAGCAATATTTATCTCGAGGGGTGGAATGTAAAAGCAGTGATGTGCTACTGAGACTTTATAAAGCTCTGGTTAGGCCCCAATTAGAATACTGGGTGTCCACCTTTGGGCCCCATACCTCAGGAAGGACATATGGCACTGGAGCGTGTCCAGCAGAGATTCACATGGATGATCCCTGGAATGGTAGATCTAACATATGATGAATGGCTGAGGATCCTGGGATTGTATTCATTAGAGTTTAGAAGATGAAGGGGAGATCTGATAGTAACTTGCAAGATAATTCATGGCTTAGAAAGGATGGATGCTGGGAAATTGTTTCCATCAGGCAGGAATGCTAGAACCTGTGGGCACAGCCTTAGAATTACAGGGGTCAATTTAGAATGCTAAATTTATTTGCTAATTTTATTGAGATAAAAGGTTTTTTTAAATAGATTTGGAAATTAAAATTGGCATGTAAAACAGTATTTGAGCAATGGGACTCTTCCAAGGAAGAAAAGTAAATCCAGCACTAACTAAAGATATTCCATTAGGAACTATTAGAGTTCCTGGATGCAATCTAGTGATTTGAAGTTAATATAAAACAGATGAGGTTTATGGTAAATATCATCTTTATAAATAGCGAACCAACTAATACACAGAAAATACAAAGGAGAACTGAAAGAGGAAATGAAACGCGTAGAGCGTGCATGAGAGAAAAAAATGACATCTGCAAAAATCAATAGTAAGAAAATTGATGGGATCAGTTCAGAACCAAAAACTAAATCTTCTGCAGGCAGAAGATTAGCTACGTACTGTAGGAGACTTTACATTAGTCTTCACTTAAGGAGGGGATACTACCTCTGTTGCAGTAAAGAAAGCGAGGTTAGAGAAATTGCCTACATTTTGGATATCTATTTTGGACTGAGTTCAAAGTGAATAAAACAAAGTCACCAAGTCTGAATGAATGATATCCAAGGTTACTGAGAAAAAGAACGGTCACTGGACCCAAGATGTTAAATCTGCTTTCCACAGATGCTGCCAGATCTATTCAGTTTTAAAAAAAAATTTAGATTAGATAACCTCATTAAGTCCAAGAAGTCCACACTAACCCTCTAGATTAGAGTGGTGCTGGAAAAGCACAGCAGTTTAGGCAGCGTCCGAGGAGCAGTAAAATCGACGTTTTGGGCAAAAGCCCTTCATCAGGAATACAGGCAGAGTGCCTGAAGGGTGGAGAGAGAAAATGAGGAGAGGAGAGTGGGGGTGGGGTGAAAGTAGCATAGAGTACAATGGGTGAGTGGGGGAGGGAATGAAGGTGATAGGTCAGGGGCGAAGGTGGAGTGGATAGGTGGAAAAGAAGATAGGCAGGTAGGACAACTCCTGGGGACAGTGCTGAAATGGGGGAAGGGGAAATGAGGAAACTGTTGAAGTCCACATTGATGCCCTGGGGTTGAATTGTTCTGAGGCAGAAGATTAAGTTTTTCCTCCAGGCGTCTGGTGGTGAGGGAGCGGTGGTGAAGGAGGCCTAGGACCTCCCATGTCCTCGGCAGAGTGGGAGGAGGAGTTGAAATGTTGGGCAACAGAATAATGTGGTTGATGTTCCCTAAAGCACTCTGCTAGGAGGCGTCCAGTCTCCCCAGTGTAGAGGAGACCGCATCGGGAACAACGGATACAATAAATGATATTGGTGGATGTGCAGGTAAAACTTTGGATGTGGAAGGCTCCTTTAGGGCCTTGGATGGAGGTGTGGGCGTAGGTTTTCCCATTCCTGTGGTGGCAGGGGAAGGTGCCAGGATGGGATGGTGGTTTGTAGGGGGGGCGTGGACCTGACCATGTAGTCACAGAGGGAACGGTCTTTGCACAAGGTGGAAAGGGGTGGGGAGGGAAATACATCCCTGGTGGTGGGGTCCGTTTGGAGGTGGCGGAAATGTAGGCGGATGATTTGGTTTATGCAAAGGTTGGTAGGGTGGAAGCTAAACACCAGAGGCATTCTATCCTTGTTACGGTAAGAGGGGTGGGGTCTGAGGGTGGAGGTGCGGGATGTGGACGAGATGCGTTGGAGGGCATCTTTAACCACGTGGGAAGGGAAATTGCAGTCTCTAAAGAAGGGAGGCCATCTGGTGTGTTCTGTGGTGGAACTGGCCCTCCTGGGAGCAGATACGGTGGAGACGGAGGAATTGGGAATATGGGATGCCATTTTTGCAAGAGGTAGCGTGGGAAGAGGTGTAATCCAGGTAGCTGTGGGAGTCTGTGGGTTTGTAAAAAAAAATGTCAGTGTCAAGTCGGTTGTCATTAATGGAGATGGAGGGGTCCAGGAAGGGGAGGGAGATGTCAGAGATGGTCCAGGTAAATTTAAGGTCAGGGTGGAATGTGTTGGTGAAGTTGATGAATTGCTCAACCTCCTCGCGGGAGCACAAGGTGGCGCCAATGCAGCCAACTCGTGCTCCCGCGAGGAGTTTGAGCAATTCATTAACTTCACCAACACATTTCACCCTGACCTTAAATTTATCTGGGCCATCTCTGACACCTCCCTCTCCTTCCTGGACCTCTCCATCTCCATTAATGACTGACTTGACACCGACATTTTTTACAAACCCACCAACTCCCACAGCTACCTGGATTACACCTCTTCCCAACCTACCTCCTGCAAAAATTCCCACTTCCTCCGCCTCCCAGGAGGACCAGTTCCATCAGAGCACACCAGATGGCCTCCTCTAGAGACCGCAATTTCCCTTCCCACGTGGTTAAAGATGCCCTCCAACGCACCTCGTCCACATCCTGCACATCTGCCCTCAGATTTTACTCCTCCTCGGATGCTGCCTGAACTGCTGTGCTTTTCCAGCACCACTCTAATCTAGCATCTGCTGTCATTATTTTTACCACACTAACCCTCTGACCCACCCAGACCCATTCCCCGACATTTACCCTGAACACTTATGGACAATTTAGCAAGGTCAATTCACCTGGCCTGACACTCTTCTGATTGTGGGAGGAAACCGGAACACCCAGAGGAAACCCATACAGACACTGGGAGAATGTGTGCAAACTCCACACAGACAGTCACCCGAGGCAGGAATCGAACCTGGGGTTCCTACTGCTGTGAGGCAGCAGTGCTAGCCACTGTGCCACCCCATGGTGGCTCAGTGAGTTTCTCCACTGTCGAGCAGGGGGAAGACCTTGTTGACTTGAGTTTCTCCAGCAATTGCTGTAGTTTCAAATTTTCAGCATTATAGCATTTCTTTGTTTTATTTAAATCAGGGTTGAAGTGGCTGAGGCTAAATTCTGTAACAGACCTCACTTCTCCATCATTTTTCTTTGTGTTTCTTAATGGAGTTCTGTTTGAATACAGATTTTAACTGATACTTTTTGTTTCTTTAGAATTTTAGTGGCTTAATAAAATCTGCATTTCTAGTTTTGAAGCATGACTGTTGCTGCTACGTTCCATTTTATTTCTGGTGGACCCATCAGGTATCAGAGGCCAGCCATGTGTTGATCTTTTAGACCCTACATTGTCATATGCCATTCATGATGTCAGCTTGGTGTGACTACTTCTCTGCTTATCCTTCCCGTAGGGCTTGCTACATTCTGTACATTTCTGCTTGGATCAACAGGTGCCAAGATGTGCCTCAAGATCACAATTTGTCAAATTCTGTGTTTTGTGCTACTGAAAGCTTTTAACATAGGTGCAAAGTCTAAATACTTGATCAACGGTGCCTTGCAAATGTTGCAAAGATAATGTTACTAAGTATCAAAAGGTGGCTCTTTTACATTTGAGGCTAATAAACTGAAGACTGTGCCTTTTAAATTTAAAGTTGAGATAAAATGCAAATGACCTAGAGGTCTACAATGTAAGAAAAGGCCACTTGATTCATCATGTGATCTATTTTGAAACCTGCCTTGACAGCAAGCTGGAGAGGTTTGATTGATCTAGATTAAAGACTGGTAGTTTTTTTTTGTTTGTTTGTTTGTTTGTTTTACTGGGAAGAATGTGTAAGGTATTCACCCTTTGGAGGAATTGGGAATAGCCCATATGATTAGACCATAAGTCTTCCAGAGTCATAGAGATGTATACAGCATGGAAACAGACCCTTTGGTCCAACCTGTCCATGCCGACTCTGGGAAAGTGTTTAGAATGCCAAGATGTAAACTTCGCATTTACCTCCAAGAGGAGAGATTTGGAAAGTCCTGGCTAGCTAATCAGCATCTTTATCTGGATACAAGGCCTACGTGTTCATGTTACCATGATGATGGACTTTGAGATGGGAGAGGTACAGAGGAAGTCATTATGGTATCATCATAAAGGATTTCCCAAAATATCACTGAATATCACCGGTTCTCAGAGTCTGAAAGTGAGTGAAGCTAGAGCTGGAAAGTCTATATCGTTTAACGAGCTGGACTGTAATAGAGTCCTAGTCATACAGCATAGAAACAGGCCCTTCAGCCTACTAGTCTATGCTGACCAACACTAATCCCATTTACCTGCACTTGGTCCATTGTCTGCTGTGCTCTGTGTTTTAAGTGCTTGTCAAGATTCTGCTTAAATGTTGAGAGAATACCTGCCTGCATCAGTCAATAGATGTGAGGCTGGAAAAGCACAACAGGTCAGACAGCATCTGAGGAGCAGGAAAGTCAATGTTTTGTCGGGACTGGGGGGATGGGAGGTGGCAATGGTGATAGGTGATTGGTCACTGGCAAGGATGGAGTGGATAGGTGAGTCGGAAGATGGACAGAGATAAAGTCAGGTTAGGGAGGCAAGGAGGAGGAGTAGCGCTAGATATGGGATAAGGCTGGGGTGACGGATTTTGGAGGTGATGAAGTCAATATTGAGGCCATTGATCTGTTAACTCCTCCCCAGGCAAAATATCAGGCAGTGTTCCTCCAGCGCACTTGATAGTGGAGCAGGCCAAGGATGGACATGTTGCTGTCAGAGGTGGAATTAAAATAGATGGCAATCATAAAGTTGAGGGCGGGGGGAAGGGCGTGGGGAAAGAGGGGAGGGAACGGTGGCTGAAGAATGCAGGGTGCAGATACACCGTGAACTACTCCTCAAGTCTGCGTTTGGCCTCTGATTTAGAGGAGACTACATCTGGAGCAACAGGTACAATAGATCAGGTTGGAAAGAGTGGAGGTGAAATTCTGCATCTAGAAGGATCGTTCTGGGTCTTGGATGGAGGTGAGAGGGGAAGTGTGGAGGTGTAGGCACAGATGTTACTCCTCTTGTGGTTGAAGAGAAATCTATATTCTCCAAATATAGATAACTAAATTCTGCACGATGCTTAACCTTTTCCATAACAACTTTGAAACTTAGAGTTCTAGTCAGTATTCCCAAAATGCTCACTTACTGACACTTGACTTCATTCCCTAGGATTAGGTCCAGCACTGCCCCACCTTGAATAGGACTGCTGAATACTTGTACAGAAAAATTCCTGGATGCATTTCAAAAATTCCACTCCATCTAATCGCTACAGCGATATCAGTTAATGTTAGCAAATTTGAAATCTCCTACTACAGGTAGTTCTTCTATAATGCGATGATTGTGTTCTTGTGAAACCCCATGTTACAGAAAAATTGCACTTAATAAACAGTGCTTAAAGTGTTGGTAATGTAATTGCATTACAGCCAACACACATTTTAATAGTATGCGCTTTTGAAACAGCATCCCCAATTCGTCAATCACGTAATAGTGAATTTGCATTAACGAAATGCACTTATAGCAGAATAACCTATACTATAACCCTATTAAAATCTAAAGGCCTCACCCCTACGTCATCCCTTTAGTAGCAGTTCATCTGACCCATCTTGCTATTCTAATAGTAGCACATGGCACTGGAAGTATTCAGGAAGTTAAAAATTAAACAACACCAGGTTATAGTCCAACAGGTTTAATTGGAAGCACACTAGCTTTCGGAGCGCCGCTCATTCATCACGTGCTTGTGGAGGACACAATTGTAAGACACAGAATATATATATAGCAAATATATATTTGCTATAACCTGGTGTTGTATGATTTTTAACTTTGTACACCAGAGTCCAACCACGCTGCCACAAACTTGACTGTTACTGCTTTCCACTGAGAGGCCATCCCCCTCAACAGCATCCAACATGGCAACTCCTTTAATTCCTGTTTTCACCTACTCGTCTTCCTTGTGGTCACCCAGTGCTTTTCTACCTGTGAAGCCCTTACCTGTGGCGTAACCACCTCGCTAAAAAATAATTTCCACTATGCTCCTCAGCATTAAGGAGGCATTATGGATGTTATTTACCTGGACTTCAAGAAGACCTTTGACAAGGTGCTGCACAGGAGGCAGATAAGATAAGGGCCCATGGTGTTAGGTCAAGGTGCTAGCATGGATGGAAGCCTGGCTATCTGGCAGAAAGCAGAGAGTGGGGATAAACAGGTCTTTCTCAACATGGCAGCCGGTGACGAGTGGTGTTCAGCAAGGCTCAGTGTTGGGACCACAACTTCTCACTTTATAAATTAATAATCTAGATGAAGGAACGGAGGGCATTCTGGCTAAGTTTGCAGACAATACAAAGATAAGAAGAGGGACAGGTAGCATTTGAAGAGGTGGAGAGGCTGGAAAAGGATTTGGACAGTTTAGAAGAGTGGAGTATAACGTGAGAAAGTATGAGTCATAAACTTCGGTAGGAACAATAGAGGCATTGACTGTTTCCTGAATTTTCTCCCCACTTAGAAGTCTGAAATGCAGTGAAACTTGGGAGTTCTAGTCCAGGATTCTTTCAAGGTAAATGTGTGGGTTGAGTCATAGTTAAGAAGGCAAATGCAATGATGACATTTATTTTAAGAAAACTTGAATATAAAGCGGCATGGTGGCTCGGTGATTAGCACTGCTCCCTCACAGCACCAGGGACCCAGATTTGATTCGTTGCCACAGAAGGCTGTGGAGGCCAGGTCATTAAGTATGTTTAAGACTGAGATAGGTAGGTTTTTAATTGTCAAGGAGATCGAGGGTCACTGGGAGAATGGGTTGAGAAACTTATCACATTTGAATGGTGGAGCAGACTTGATGGGTTGAATAGTCTAATTTCTGCTCCTGTCTCTTATGGTCTGTTGTGAGTCCCACCCAAACCCATTCCCATACACTTATCCCTGACTCATGCACATAATCTATACATCCCTGAATACTCTGGGCAATTTTAGCATGACCAATTCACCTAACCTGTACATCTTTGGACTGTGGGAGGAAACCAGAGCACCTGGAGGAAACCCACACAGACATGGAAAGAGTGTGCAAACTCCACACAAAGTCGCCCAAGAGTGGAATTGAACCCAAGTCCCTTGTGCTTTGAGGTAACAGTGCTAATCACTGAGCCACCATTCTGTCATTTACTTCCCTACTGCATTATTCTCGTTTTTGCCTGGAATAAATTCTACCTGCCATTTCTCTACCCACATCTCCAGCTCTATATCATGTATCTTCTGGCAATCCTCCTCCCTAAATTACATATATTACAAGCAACAGGGGTCCCAGCACTGATCCCTGCGGAACAACATTGGTTACAGATCTCCAGTCAGAAAAGCACCTTTTGAGCTATTACTCTCTATCTTCTGTGACCAAGCCATTTTGTCTCCATCTTCGCAGCTCACTGCAAATCCCATAAGATTTCACCTTCTGTATTAGCCTGTCTTGAGGGACCTTGTCAAAGACCTTGCTAAAGTCTGCACAGGCAAGATCTACTGCCCTGCCCTCCATGAATATTATTGCCACTTCCTCAAAAAATGAAACATTTTGAGACAACCTCCCTGCACATTTCTTAAGTCTGTATTTTTCCAAATATAAGAATCTTCTCCAATAATTTCCCACCAGTGGCATAAGGCTTATTGGCCTGTAATTTGTAGAATGTTCAAGGTTGCCCTCTTTTAAACAAAGGAACAGTATAGATTATTCTCCAGTCTTTGATTTCTCCTGTGACTAAAGTATGAAATCATGTATCCACAAGGCCCAGAAATTTCCTGGGGACTTGTCTACCTTAATGCCTTTTAAAACACTCACCACTCGTTTTATGTTGACATGCCCCAGAATATCAACATACTCCTCCGGAGACTCCCTATCCATCATGTCCTTTTCCTTTTGTGAATACTGAAGCAAAGTATTCATTCAGGACCTCTCCCATTTCCTCCAGCTCCATGCTTAAATTCCTCCCATTGTCCTTGAATGGACCTATGCTTTCCCAAGCTATCCTCTTGCTTCTTATATTTGCATAAAGCACCTTGGGGATTTTTCAAAACCTGTTTGCCAAAGACATTTCTTGGCCTCATTTTTAGCCCTCCTAATTCGTGCTATCATGTTGTTATATAAGGGCTTGTCTGCCTTCAGTTTCCTAAATTATACATATGCCTCCTTTTTTCTTTTTGACTAAGCTCTCAATTTGGAGTCCTGATAAAGGGTTTGTGCCCAAAACGTCAATTCTCCTGCTCTACAGATGCTGCCTGACCTGTTGTGCTATTCCAGCACCATGCTTTCGACTGAGCTCGCAATTTGTCTTGACATCCAAGATTCCTGAATCTTGCTGTTGTTATCCTTCATTTTCAAAGGGACATGCTAATCCTTAACTTAAATCTACTGGCCTTTTAAAAGATTCCTACATGCTAGATGTGGATTTACCCTCAAGCAGCTACCCAGTTCACATTTTCCACTACCATTATGGTAGTTAGTCTTTCCTCGGTTTAGTACTTTAACTGGAGGGCTACTCTTATCCATGCGTTATTTAAAGCTTACAGAATTATGTTAGCTTCCTGAAATACTACCCCACTGAAACTTCAAACCCTTAGCTGAGCTCGTTCTGTAATACCAGGCGACTTCCCTAGTTGAAGTATTTACGAATTTGTTCACAAAACTGTTCTGGACAGTGACAAATTCTCCCTCATCCAAGTCGCTGGCAGTAAGTGTGTTATAGTCAATATAGGGGAAATTAAAATCATCTACTCCAACAGATTGTTGTTTTCAGATTTTTCCATAATCTATCAAAATATCTGTTCCTCTATCACCTGATGTCTTTTAGGAGGCCTAGAGTATAATCCCATCAAAGTGATTATACTCTTCCTATTCTTGAGCTTTACTCATATAGCCTCGCTTGATGAGCTCTCCAAAGTTTTCTCCCTTATCAGTTAAGCAACTCCCCCACCTCTTTTACATCTTTCCCTATTACACTGGAAACATCTAAAGCCCAGATTTAAACTGCCAGTCTTTCCCCCTCGTAAATATTATTCCATGCTCAAAGTTTGCCTCCCTTACCTGTCATACTTCTCTCAATAAAACAAATACACTTCAGTCCTGCCATGTTCAGTAATCTTCCCCTGTCTACGCTTCATCTTAGTCTTACTGGCCTTAGTGTCAGACTCCTCTTTGGTCATTTTTACTTGATGACCTATTGCTCTTGTTCTCCACCTCCACATCTCCCCCCCCCCCCCCCCCCCCCCCAACACCGCCATTCAGGTTTAGTGTATGTTATTCTTTTTTTTTAATAAAGACGCTCCTTAAAACCAACTTTTTAATCACAGTAATTAGACTGTGGAGAGAGTAGCTGTAGAGATGATAAACAGTGAAAAGATGGTGGTCATCTTCCTATATTCTGGACTTAGCCCTGTTCATAAGATGGCATACCTATCCTCGCTATTTTGAGAGACAAGACTGGGAAGTACAGACTGAGCAACAAACTGTACACATAAAGATGTCTTGGTTTCTGCCAAACCATTATCTTTGATTCAAAATTACCTTCATATTTTTACCTTTAGGCATCCAAGATTTATTTAAAACAGAAGATTGCAGTTGGAGTTTTTCAAGAGTGTCTGAAACCAAGTATCCCCACCATGTTGCGAAGGTGAACCTTGCTTTGAGTGGACAAATGAAGTTGATATGTGAACTTGAGTTGTGTGTTTGCCGATGTAAGAGCAAGGTTTGACCTTGGTACTGTCACTTCCTACTGGAAGCGAGTTCAAATGTAAAGTACTGTGGGATCAAAAAGCTCAACACTTGGACAGGAAAGGTTAGATATTCTCATAAAGTTTGTGGTTGAAATAGATTAGTTGACATTTAAATGCAAGTGGGGCATGGTCAAAGTTGATAAACTTAACATACATAGGGATATTTCTATAGAATAAAGCAATGGAATTTAACAAGGTATATGAGATTGCAAAATTTCTACTTGATGACTCCTAATTCAGTATTTGCCTTTAAATTGTTAGACTGGACAGACTGCTCATGTTAAATAGATTTAAATTTTCAAAATGCATTTCAGGAGCAGACTTTAGCTTCCTGGGAAAGTATTAATTTGCAGAAACATTCATGGCTGAAATGGGGCATTTGCACAAATTCAATTGTAGGGCAATGTCAGTCTGTCCAGGTACAAGCCAAAAGTGCACAATGAAAGATTTTTCATAACTAAAAAGAGTGAGGATAGAGATACCTCTGGCAATTTATCACAGATGCCAGGAATTGGAGAACAGTAAGAAGAAATTTCTCTCCATCTCTGTTCTAAATGACTCATTTGTACACTTAGTCTGTGACCGCTGATCTAGACTCGCCAGTAATCGGGCACGTCCTTCTTATGCATATGCCATGTAATCCTATTAGAATTCTGTAGGCTTCTATAAGATTACAGCTCTTCTGCACCCCCCCCCCCCCCCCCCCGGCCCAATTCTTCTAAATTCCAAAAAGTATTGTCCTTACTGATCTAGTCCCTCTTCATATGTCAGTCATATCATCCAGGAATCCATCTGATGAAGCTTTTGTGTTACAGTCCCTCCATAGCCTAAGCATCCTTCAGATAAGGAGAGCAGTTCTGCTCCCAATCCTCCAGGTTGTCCTTAGCAAGTCCCTGTGCAATTTTGGCAAGTAATCCCTTATCTTGTATTTGAATCCTCTTACTATGAAGCCCAACATACCATTGGCCACTTTCACTGATCGCTTGCATCTACATACTAACTTTCAGTGACTGCTGTACAAGGACACCCAGTTCTTAGTAGAAGTGCAATCTGTCGCCATTTGGGTAATCTGCTTCAAAGTGTATCAACTTCACATTTAGCTACATTTTACTTCATCTGTCATGCATTTGTTCATTCATTCAATTTGTTTAAATCAGTGAAGCATCTTTTCATCCTTCTCACAATTTACCCTCCCTCTCAGTTCTATATTGTCTACAGACTTGGAGAACTTACATTTAGTTCTCTCAACTAAATCATTAATATATATTGTGAATAATTGGGGTTCAAGCACTGATCTCCTTG
Source organism: Chiloscyllium punctatum (assembly GCF_047496795.1). Lineage (NCBI taxonomy): Eukaryota > Metazoa > Chordata > Chondrichthyes > Orectolobiformes > Hemiscylliidae > Chiloscyllium > Chiloscyllium punctatum. Next base: position 76,034,740 of record NC_092749.1, read on the forward strand.
CAGTATCCCGCTGCCAGCCATTCTGAAAAAGACACACGTATTCTAACTGTTGTCAATCTATTCTCTGTCCATGTCAGTACGCCACCCCAATCCCACGTGCTTTAGTTTTATATGCTAATCTCTTATGTGGAACATTTTTTGAAAGCCTTCTGAAGGTCAGTTAAACCAAATCCATTGGCTGTCTTAAGAATTCTACTGGTTACATGTTCAAAATTCCAGTAGATTTCATTGGGTATGATTTCCCTTTCATAAATCCATGTTGACTCTGTCTGATCCTGTCACTGTTTTCGAGGTGGTTTGCTATTAGATCTTTTACAATTGACTATAACATTTTCCCTACTACTGATGTGAGGTTAACTGGTCTATAATTCCCTGTCTGGGCCATATGTCCTAAAGACTTGCAGATTGTATCAACAATAATTTCTGGCTGTGTTTGCAAGTGTGATGAATTGGCTCATGCTTGTGGGATGCTGTTTGGAGAGTTGGTGTGAATTCATGGTTTGAATGGCCTGCTTCCTCACTTTAGGGATTCTATGATATTAATAACAGGACCTTATCTTCTTTTGGCCTGTAAAGAATAAATAGACACTGCATGTGTTCCAACTTATCTCCATAGATGACAGCTATTCTCTGGTTCATTGATTACTTAAGCTATTGCCCTGAGAAGAGTCAACTTGTCTGGTTAAAAATTTAAACAAACTCTGGTGGTTAACTGTTGATTATCATAAATTGCATTCCATTTAATTTGTCTGCCAATCAGAGTACACTGCCAAACACTCAGCATTCTGTCTCATGCAGTATAAATGTTGTTTTCTCTTTACATTGGTATTTCTTGCAACTTTTTTGTGAATGCAAGACAAAAAGCTTCTGCAAAATGTCTCTTTCTTTTGGCAGTACTCCAGATCTTTATTATGAAATAACTTTTTCATAAGAGCATGAAATATCAGTTTTTTTGTATGGATGAATTGATGACTATTTGCTTCAAGAAAGAAGGATTAGTGTGGAAGGTTGCGGGGTGAGGCGGGTGGTGGGGGGTGGAGTGGAGTGCTGGGGGAGAAAGGATGTTGATGGTTGAGATTAAGTGGTTGTTCTGTCATTCTCATATTCCAATGATGTGCCTAACTGCCAGACTGGAAAGACGAGCAGACAGACAGGGGGCTGGAAGAGTACAGCAAGCCAGGCAGCATCAGGAGGTGGAGATGTCTGATGTTTCTGGAATAACTCATCTTCAGGAGTGGGGGTGGGGGTCGGAATGGGACTATTTGGCGTTGCCCTTTTGGCACTGATCATTTGGCCCAGCCATTTTGGCTCTAAACTGTTTTGGCGCTCATTACTTTGGTGGTGAGCTATTTTGGCGCCAATTCAGAATAAAAAGAAGTCTTGTAGAGCCCGTAAGAAATTAGTTTTATTGCATTGTAAAAAATAAATCTAATTCTTTTTTATTCATTATTTTTAACCTATTCATTACAAAAACGAATTTCTACATTTTGCCACATTTATCAAACACATCGTGTGAAAATTTTGGTTTGTCTTTCTTGCTTTAGAATGTTTTCAGCAATATCTGGTATGGGCTCTACAACAAAATAGAAAATTGTATTACAGCTTTCCAATGTGAAGACAGAAGGGCTTAAGTATCATCAAGGCAGTAGATGACTATTCTCAATTGTTAAATGAGAAAATGATTCCAAACCGAGATCATTAGAGCTTTGACTATCAACTCTTGCTAGTTGAGGAAATTACATCGGGTCGTTGGTCATCCTCTCTTTAACCAAACAAGACTTTTTAAAATTCTGAATTGGTGCCACAATAGCTCAGCGCCGAAACAGTTTAGACCCATAATGGCGGGGCCAAAAGGGTGGTGCCAAAAAGTACCTGACACGTGGGGATACGGGGGGTGGCAGATAGGGAGGGGGAAGAGCTTTGGTTGGGGAGAGGAGTGAAGTGGTGAGGTAGGTATGCCCTGGTAGGTTGATAGGAGGGACAAATCTTGTCGGTAACTGGAAAGACTGGTCGGTCAGAGGGATGGAAGGGAAGAGGCAGGGCTGGAAAAGGATTTGAGGAATGGGTGGGAAGGTTAGTTAAAATTGGAGAACTCAATATTGAGTCCTGCGGGCTGTAGGCTGCCTAGTTGGAAGATGAGGTGGTGTTCCTCTAATTTGCTATCTGATTCACTGTGGCAATGGAAGAGACTGAGGATGGACATGTTGGAGAGAGAGTGGGAGGGGGAATTGAAATAGGCTGTGACTGGGAGGTCAGGTCAGCCCTTGCGGGGCCTGACTGAGATGCTTGCGAAACATGCCCTTAGTTTACGTTTGGTTTCACCAATGTAGAGAAGACCACACAGGGAGCATTGGATACAGTAAACTAGGCAGATCAACCTCTGTCTCACCTGGAAGGAATGTTTAGGGCTCTGTATGGAGGTGAGGGAGGTGGTTTGCCAGCAGGAACAGACTGGCCCACTGGGTTGGGGGTGGGGGAGAGAGAGTGACAAAGACTGTAACAAGCAAAGCTAAAAGAAAGGGAAGGAATGGGTTCACAATTTTGAGGGTGTTGAACTCTAATATTAAAGTCTAGAAGGTTGTAAAGTGTAAACTCGGCTGCCAACTGAATATGTTGTTTAATATGGTTTTTTGTATGTACTTTGAAAAGTTTTATCTAAAGAAAAACAAGAATTGATTAATATAACATAGTTAATCAGGTGATAGAGTTAATTGTTTAACTGAGTAGATATGAAGTTATGGCATACTGGCACTACATACACGATTCAGGTTCATAGAACATAGAACATAGAAAAATACAGGCCCTTCAGCCCTCGATGTTGCGCCGACCGAAGCCTACCTACTAGCCCAATAACCTCCATATGCTTGTCCAATGCCCGCTTAAATGACCCTAAAGAGGGAGAGTCCACCACTGCTACTGGCAGGGCATTCCATGAACTCACAACCCACTGAGTAAAAAATCTACCCCTAACATCTGTCCTATACCTACCACCCCTTAATTTAAAGCTGTGTCCCCTAGTAACAGCTGATTCCATACGCGGAAAAAGGTTCTCACTGTCAACCCTATCTAAACCCCTAATCATCTTGTACACCTCTATCAAATCTCCCCTAAACCTTCTTTTCTCCAATGAGAAAAGTCCCAAGTGCCTCAGCCTTTCCTCATACGATCTTCCTACCATGCCAGGCAACATCCTGGTAAATCTCCTCTGCACTCGTTCCAATGCCTCCACATCCTTCCTGTAGTATGGCGACCAAAACTGCACACAATACTCTAGATGAGGCCGCACCAGAGTCTTATACAACTGCAACATGACCTCAGGACTCCGGAACTCAATTCCTCTACCAATAAAGCCCAGTACACCATATGCCTTCTTCACAGCACTATTAACCTGGGTGGCAACTTTCAAAGATCTGTGTACATGGACACCAAGATCCCTCTGCTCATCCACACTACCAAGTAGTCTACCATTAGCCCAGTAATCCATCTTCTTGTTACTCCTACCAAAGTGAATGACTTCACACTTAGCTACATTGAATTCCATTTGCCACCTTACTGCCCAGCTCTGCAACTTATCTATATCGCGCTGTAACCTGCCACACCCTTCTTCGCTGTCCACAACTCCACCAACTTTCGTGTCATCCGCAAACTTGCTCACCCAGCCTTCAAGCCCCTCCTCCAGGTCATTTATAAAAATGACAAACAGCAATGGTCCCAAAACAGATCCTTGTGGAACACCGCAAGTAACTGCGCTCCAAGATGAACGTATACCATCAACTCATACCCTTTGTCTCCTTCCAGCCAGCCAATTCCTAATCCAAACCTCTAATGCACCCTCAATGCCATACCTCCGTAGTTTTTGCATTAGCCTGCCATGGGGTACCTTATCGAACGCCTTGCTAAAATCCATATACACCACATCTACTGCTTTACCCTCGTCCACTTCCTTGGTCACCTTCTCAAAGAATTCAATAAGGTTTGTGAGGCATGACCTGCCCTTCACAAAACCATGCTGACTATCCTTGATCACATTATTCCTATCCAGATGTTCATAAATCCTATCCCTTACAATTCTCTCTAAGACTTTGCCCTCAACAGAAATGAGACTCACTGGCCTATAGTTACTCGGGCTATCCCTGTTCCCCTTTTTGAACAAGGGGACCACATTTGCTATCCTCCAGTCTTCTGGCACTGTCCCCGAAGACAACGATGACCTAAAAATCAAGGCCAATGGCTCCGCTATCTCCTCCCTAGCTTCCCAGAGGATCCTAGGATAAATGCCATCAGGCCCAGGGGACTTATCTATTTTCATCCTTTCCAGTATTCCCCAGACCTCTTCCCTACGTACCTCAAGGCCATCCATTCTAATCACTTGTGACTCAATATTCACATCAGCAACAGTGTCCTGTTCCTGAGTGAATACTGACGAAAAGTATTGATTTAGTGTCTCACCAATCTCCTCCGCCTCCACACACAACTTCCCACTACTATCCTTGACTGGACCGATACCTACCCTAGTCATCCTTTTATTCCTGACATACCTATAGAAGGCCTTTGGGTTTTCCCTAATCCTACCAACTAAGGACTTTTCATGTCCCCTTCTCGCTGCTCTTAGCTCTCTCTTTAGATCCTTCCTGGCTACCTTTATAACTCTCAATCACCCCAACTGAACCTTCACGCCTCATCTTTACATAGGCCGCCCTCTTCCCTTTCACAAGGGATTCCAATTCCTTATTAAACCACGGCTCCCTCACAAGACCCTTTACTCCCTGCCTGACTGGTACATACTTATCAAGGACACCCATTAGCTGTTCCTTGAACAATCTCCACATATCATTTGTGTTCTTCCCTTGAAGCCTATTTTTCCAATCCACGCATCCTAAGTCATGCCTCACCGCTTCATAATTTCCCTGCCCCCAGCTTTAACTGTTGCCCTGCAGTGCACACTTATCCCTCTCCATCACTAGAGTAAAAGTCACCGAGTTGTGGTCACTGCCCCCGAAGTGCTCACCTATCTCCAAGACGAACACCTGGCCTGGTTCATTACCTAGAACCAAATCCAGAATAGCCTCACCTCTTGTTGGCCTGTCTACATATTGTGTCAGGAAACCCTCCTGCACACATTGGACAAACACCGACCCATCTAACGAACTCGAGCTATAGCTTTCCCAGTCAATATCTGGGAAGTTAAAGTCCCCCATAACAACCACCCTGCTACTTCCACTCTTCTTCTTCTGAATCATCCTGGCAATACTTTCCTCTACTTCTCTCAGACTATTAGGAGGCCTGTAGAAAACTCCTAACAGGGTGACCTCACCTTTCCCATTTCTAACCTCTGCCCACACTACCTCAGATGGCGAGTCTTCCTCCATCACCCTTTCTACTGCTGTAATACTACCCTTGACAAGCAATGCCACATCTCTGACCCTACTAAAACATTTAAACCCTGGAACCTGCAACAGCCATTCCTGTCCCTGTTCTACCCACGTCTCTGTAATAAAGTTCAAGTCCCTTCTGCTCCAAATGTATATCATGATGTGTCTTATCAGGTTGATTTAAAAGTACCTCTACATAGACATGAAGAGGGAGCAGGTAGAAGAAACTGTAAGATTATATAGGTTGATAGGGTGTTGAAACCATCATTGTTTATTTTTCTAATATTTGTTTGGTTTAGAACTGAACATTTGAGAATTGCAAGTTGAACTTGTTATTTAATAAAAGGGAAGAACAAAAACCAGATGATTGTGAGCGAGCTTGGAAGGAAGTGCATATAAATTAATGCTCTGGCACTTAGATCTTATGCTCGAGGATTGGCAACTGGTTGGACGTTGAATTGCTCAATCAAAGGAGGACCAGTGCCGGCCAGCCAACCACTGAGAACATTGAAAAAGAAAACTAAGGGTAAACTGTCCCAGACTGGGTTTGGGGTAGGAGACAGTTTTACATTAGAAGCTGCCAGACTGGGAAGCTGGCTTTGGTTTTGTTTCTCTCTCTCGTTATCTCTGGATAGTTACTCGTTGAAAGTTCTGAGGAAAGAATTCTTGTCATAAGAAATAAGTAAAAGTCTCATGCGATCTATGGAAGCTTTGTCAGTGTGAGTGGTGGTTTCTGATCGAAAAGGATTGGGTATAGATTGTAGATATTAGTTAGATTATCTATGTTCTGCTTAACAATACATTCTTAATATTTATTTAGGTTATAAACTTGATGTTCAAGATTAGTTATTTCTGAAGTCTGGTTATAAATGCTTGAGTGACTCTGAGGGTCATTGAATATTTTAATTTCGTGGTGTTGCAAATCCAGTGACAGGTGGATTTGGTTTGGTTTACTATCCCTGTGTTATAATAAAGGGTCTTATGGCCTGCGGTCAGGTTCCCACCTTTGGTGAGAAGACCCAGGTTCAAGTCCCACCTGGTCCAGAGGTGTGTCATAACCTGTTCAGACACATTGATTTTTAAAAACAAAAATGTATAGCATAACTAATAAACTTACACTCAAAAGTGTGCTGTTTTCTGTCTCACTGTCTGCTTGGATCCAAATTGTTATTGCTGTTGCTGTTATATGTATAACACCGATTTGATCAAGGTACAAACAATCATCTCTGCCTTTATCTATGCCTTGTAGCTGTTTTACATCTCATGAATGATAGGTTATGACTACTTTAAATACTGAATAACTTGGGTAGCATTTAGTTAACTGTTTTCTTCCATTCTCCACGAACAGGCCCGTGTTTTGTACAACTTTACAGCTGAACCTGGGAATGCTGAGCTGACTGTCAAAGAAGGCGAAATCATCACTATTACCAATCAGGTAATTGCTCACTTTTGTTACTTGTTTTTTAAATTATATCCTTGCTTTTTTTATTTATGTTGGTCTTGGCTACAAAAAACAACACCAGTTTTTGTTATTGAAACATTCTGGACAAAAGTTTTCTCAGATTTTGTAAAAATAAATTCTCCTACATTTGTACCATACAACTTGTTTATCTCTCTCCTACAGACTAGAAAGAATAGTGTTCAGGTCAGTCAGTATAAAAGAAGCAAGATGATGAAGATTTAAGAACTAGTAGGGAGAATTTTGACGTTTTGTAACCAAATCAGTGGATTGTTAATACCAGTGCAAAGAATGGTTAGAATTTCAATCAAGTATAATGAATTGGCAATCCTCTTGCATTTACAAAAGACCAAAAAATACTATTACTTGATACTTGGACTGCTGGACAAGCACATAGATGGCAGTAAATTGAGAGGTGTGTAGGTAAGGTTGATCTTAGATTAAGATAACTGTTCAGCAAAACATCATGGACCAAAGGGCCTGTACTATGCTGTACTGTTCTATGTTCTATTTGGGAACAGTTTCCCAATGAGTCATTCAATTACATGATGGTTAATCTGTAGTTTTTTTAAAAATCAATTTATGACATTCTGTGACATAACTCCAATGCAAGTGGGACTTGAACCTTGGTCTTCTGGCTCAGAGGGAAGGACATTACCATTACACCACAAGACCCCAAACCTTTTAATTTCAGTGCAGTGGAACTTGAAACCCTAAGCCTTATATTGAGTCCAGTGACTTTGTCACTGTCACCACATGCCTAATCTGTTTCCTCCTTTCTATCTACTGGACTTGCTTTCCTACTTCTTGATATATAATTACCTTACAATAATACCAGAATATCCTGGAAGTACTCAACACGTCAGCGAGCATTGTGGAAAGAGATAATCCGGTTAAACTTCAAGTGATTTGGAGGGGATATATCCTTCAGAATGCAGAAATTGGAGGGTGGAAGATGATGTTTTTGTTAATGACATGCTGAATGAGTGGAAATAGCAGAGCGTTATGTTCTGAATAAAATTGCAAAGATAACAGAACCATCTTGGATTTATATAGCATGACTGTTAGTGCTGGGCCACAATGGAAAAGTTGGGGAAGGGAAGGTTGGCACTCAGTAAGAGGAGCAAACTTTATCCCTACAACTAAACTACACTTTTAAGTGCTTGGAACAGTCTGGCCTTGTATAAGCCACTTGTTAGACCTCAACTGGAGTGTTGTGTGCTGGATGCCTCATTATAGGAAAGATGTGAATGCATTGGAAAGGCTGTAGTAGTGATTTACGAGAATTGTTCTAGGAATAAAAAACTTCAGCTATGAGGATAGATTGAAGAAGTTGGGATCCTTCTCCTTAGAGACAAGAAGGCTAAGAAGAGATCTGAGAGAGGTTTTCAAAATCATGAGTGGACTTAGTTAAAAATCTCACAACACCAAGATCAGGACAATCACCTGATGAAGGAGCGTTGCTCTGAAAGCTAGTGTGCTTCCAATTAAACCTGTTGGACTATAACCTGTTGTTGTGTGATTTTTAACTTTTGTACACCCCAGTCCAACACCGGCATCTCCAAATCATGAGTGGACTTGACGCAGTGGAGAAAGAGACTGTATTCCTGCTTACCAAAGGATGAAGAACCAGAGATTTAGAGGTTTGCGAAAGGAACAAATGTGACACAAGAAAAGAACATTTTAATAGCGAGTGTTTAGGTGTGGAATGTACTGTCTCAAGTGTGATGGAGGCAGGTTCACTTGAGGCATTCAAAGGGTGTTGGGATGATCATTTAGAGAGAAATAATGTGCAGAGGTATGGTGGAAAATGCTGGAAGTTGGCAGTAGGTAGTGATCATTTCAAGAACGGGTGCAGACATGGGCCGATTGGTCTCATTGTGCAAGTTTAATGGAAAAAAAGCTAAACTTATCATATTAATATTTTGGTAAAGCTAAGCTTATTTAGCATTACGATTGTGCACTATTTAATGTTATGAGGTGCAGTTTAATGTTTTGAAAGGACTGAGTTTGGGCTCATTTCAACTATGTTTGCATATGATCTCCAGAAGACTTTAACAGCAAGTTGGTAGAGTGCAAGATTTTGATTTGGTGTACCTGGGCTGTTGATTTGGATAAAAAAGGTAAATTTCTGCTCATGCTAAACTCAGCAATTTCTCTCTGTCTCTCCTGCCTTCCACATCTGCACGTGCCCTTCTGCTCCCTTGTTATATTCTGCCATCTTCCACACTCTTGCGCATGACAAGAAAGGCACAAGCTAAATTGAATTTGGAGGTGGCAACAATGCAGTTAGGAGTAATGTTGTAATTGTAAGTATTATTGGTATTTGATGATTCGGCAGCTTGCAACTCCACTTGATTCACCTAGGAAACTGAAACTTTTCCCAGTGGTTCAATATGAATGAACAATCAGCACGGTTTCATTTACTTTTCTTTTTAAAAGAAAAGCATGTTTTTCAAAAATTTTCAGGTAAGTACGTAGCCTTTTGGGCTATTCTGTTATCTCTTCTGAGATTCGGCTCAGAGAAGCAATTGAATTCTTAAGTTAATGAAAGGCTAAGCTATTTAGCAGAAGAGGAACAAAACTGTTTTAAGAATTTTCTTTTTATATGACTGACTCTCTCTCTCTCTAGCTTCTATTTGCTGCTACTTCAAATTAGGCTTGTGCAAACTGGGAACTCAGCAATATGAACAGAATCTGTGTCATCACGGAGTCATGTACTGTAGCTTAGATTTGTGAAACATCATTTTTCAGTAGTGGAGGCAGTTGTCTTATCTGGAACTGAAATGATATGTCAAAGTTTTATGTAACTATGTTCTGTAAAACACGGCTGGATCAAGATGCTGAGATCTAATAGTCATTTAGTTTATGAAGGGACATTTGCAGATCTATATAGAAATGCTGAGGCAAATTGTTCCTGTTTTCCATAAGCACAGATGAAAGATCACTTTTGGGATTTTACTCCTCTACCTAATTTTCTAAGCAATCTGTTCAGAAATATTATTACATACCTCTGAAGCAGGTGAGACTTGAACCCGGGCCTCTTGGCCTGTGAGTAGGGACATTACCTCTGTGCCGCAAGAGTCTCTAAATAAGCAGCACGTATTTTTGAATTTAATTTTTTTAAAATTAATGTATTTTTCCTAATTGACCTGTTCAAAATGTAACTACACACCTCTGGAGCAGGTGGGACTTGAATCTGGGTCTCTCAGTAAGGGTTAGGGACACTGCCACTGCCCCACAAGAGCCCTAAATGAGAATTGCATATTATTTGAATCAGTGTTCAAATATGATATTGTGCACATAGTCACAGAGTTATAGAAATGTAAGACATGGAAACAGATCCTTTGGTCCAACTTTTCCATGCTGACCAGATATCCTAAATTAATCTAGTCTCATTTGCCAGCACCTGGCCCATATCCCTCTAAACCCTTCCTATTCATTAACCCATCCAGGTGCTTTTTTAAGTATTGTAGTTTTTCCACCACCACCTCTGGCAGCTCGTTCCATTCATGCACCACACTCTGCATCAACTAGTTGCCCCTTGAGTCCCTTTCAAAACTTTCCCCTCTCAACTTAAACCTTTGCCCTCTAGTTCTGGACTCCCTCATCCCATGCAAAAGATCCTTATAAACCTCTATAAGGTTACCCCTCAGCCTACGACGCTCCAGGGAAAGCAGCTCAAGCCTGTTCAGCCTCCCTATAGCTCAAACCTTCCAACCCTGGCAACTTCCTTGTAAATCTTTTGTGAAACCTGAAAGGGTTCAGAAATGTCCTTCCAATAGGAAGAAAACCAGAATTACATGCAATAAGTAGCCAAACCAATGTCCTGTATAGCTGCAACACGACCTCCCAACTCCTACACTCTATGCTCTGTCCAATAAAGGAAAGCATACTAAATGCTGCCTTCACTATCCTCTATGCCTGCGACTCCACTTTCAAGGGATTATGAACCTGCACTCCAACATCTTTTTGTTCAGTAACACTCCCGAGAACTGTTAGAATTAAGTGGATAAGTCCTGCTCTGATTTGATTTTCTAAAATGCAGCACGTGGGATTTATCTAGATTATCTTTCCCCTCTCACCCTAAACGTATGTCCTCTAGTTCTGGACTCCCTGACCCCAGGGAAAAGACTTTGTCTATTTATCGTATCCATGCCCTCATGATTTTGTAAACCTCTATAAGGTCACCCCTCAGCCTCCGACGCTCCAGGGAAACAGCCCCAGCCTGTTCATCCTCTCCCTGTAGCTCAAATCCTCCAACCCTGGCAACATCCTTGTAAATCTTTTCTGAACCCTTCCAAGTTTCTCAACATCTTTCCGATAGGAAGGAGACCAGAATTGCACATAATATTCCAACAGTGGCCTAACCGATGTCCTGTACAACCACAACATGACCTCCCAACTCCTGTACTCAATACTCTGACCAATAAAGGAAAGCATACCAAAGCTGCCTTCACTATCCTATCTACCGGTGACTCCACTTTCAAGGAGCTATGAACCTGCACTCCAAGGTCTCTTGGTTCAACAACACTCCCTAGGACCTTACCATTTAAGTGTATAAGTCCTGCTAAGATTTGCTTTCCCAAAATGCAGCACCTTGCATTTATCTGAATTAAACTCCATCTGCCACTTCTCAGCCCATTGGCACATCTGGTCCTGATCCTGTTGTAATCTGAGGTAACCCTCTTCGCTGTCCACTACACCTCCCAATTTTGGTGTAATCTGCAAACTTACTAACTGTACCTCTTTTATGCTCGCATCCAAATCATTCATATAAATGACAAAAGGCCTAGCACCGATCCTTGTGGCACTCCACTGGTCACAGGCCTCCAATCTGAAAAACAACCATCCACTACCACCCTCTGTCTTCCACCTTTGAGCCAGTTCTGTATCCAAATGGCTAGTTCTCCCTGTATTCCATGAGATCTAACCTTACTAATCAGTCTCCCATGGGGAACCTTGTCGAACGCCTTACTGAAGTCCATATAGATCACATCTACTGCTCTGCCCTCATCAATCATCTTTGTTACTTCTTCAAAGTCATGTTAATTATCCCTAATCAGTCCTTGCCTTTCCAAGTACATGGGAATTCTGAGGGACAGGATTTACAAGAACCTTCCCACCACTGATGTCAGACTCACCAGTTTGTAGTTCCCTGGCTTTTCCTTATTACCTTTCTTAAATAGTGGCACCACGTTAGCCAACCTCCAGTCTTCAGGCATCTGAGCTATGATCATTAATCGAAATATCTCTGCAAGGGCCCCAGCAATCACTTCCCTAGCTTCCCACAGAGTTTTAGGGTATACCTAATTAGGTCTAGGGAATTTGTCGACCTTTGTATTTTAAAACAACCAGCACCACTATTGCTATAGTGTGGCAAAAGTGAGGACTGCAGATGCTAGAAACCAAAGTTTAGATTAGAGTGGTTCTGGTAAAGCACAGCAGGTCAGGCAGCATCCGAGGAGCAGGAAAACCGTTGTTTTGGGCACATTCTACATCTTCTAGATCCTTCTTCACAGTAAACAATTGATGCAAAATACTTTTTTAGTATCTCCCCCTTGCAAATCTTTGAGGAGTCCTATTCTTTCCTTAGTTACCCTTAGTTGAAAAGCGCAGCAGGTCAGGCAGCATCCAAGGGGCAGGATAATCGATGTTTCGGGCATAAGCCCTTTTTCAGGAATGAGGAAGGTGTGCCAAGCAGGCTAAGATAAAAGGTAGGGAAGAGGGACTTGGAGGGGTGTTGGGAATGTGATAGGTGGAAGGAGGTTAAGGTGAGGGTAATAGGCCAGAGAGGGGGTGGGAGCGGAGAGGTCGGGAAGAAGATTGCAGGTCAAAAAGATTAGATTAGATTAGATTAGATTAGATGACTTAGTGTGGAAACAGGTCCTTCGGCCCAACAAGTCCACACCACCCGCCAAAGTGCAATCCACCCCTACCCCAACAGAAGGCGGTGCTGAGTCTGAGGGTTGGGACTGAGATAAGGTGGGGGGGGGAGGGGAAATGAGGAAGCTGGAGAAATCTGCATCCCTCCCTTGTGGTTGGAGGGTTCCTAGGCAGAAGATGAGGCGCTCTTCCTCCAGGTGTCGTGTTGCCATGGTCTGGCGATGGAGGAGGCCAAGGACGTGCATGTCCTTGGCGGAATGGGAGGAGGAGTTAGTGTTCAGCCACAGGGCAGTTGGGTTGGTTGGTGCGGGTGTCCCAGAGGTGTTCTCTGAAATGTTCCGCAAGTAGGCGGCCTGCCTCCCTAATATAGAGGAGGCCACATCGGGTGCAGCGGATGCAGTAAATGATGTGTGTGGAGATGCAGGTGAATTTGTGATGGATATGGAAAGATCCCTTGAGGCCTTGGAGGGAAGTAAGGGGGAGGTGTGGGCGTAAGTTTTGCATTTCTTGCGGTTGCAGGGGAAGGTGCCGGGAGTGGAGGTTGGGTTGATGGTGTGTGGACCTGGTGAGGGAGTCACGGAGGGAGTGGCCTTTCAGGAATGCTGATAGGGGAGGGAAGTATATCCCTGGTGGTGACTGACATGACGAAGGATTAGATTAGATTAGATTACTTACAGTGTGGAAACAGGCCCTTTGGCCCAACAAGTCCACACCGCCCCGCCGAAGCGCAACCCACCCATACCCCTACATCTACATCTACCCCTTACATAACACTATGGGCAATTTAGCATGGCCAATTCACCTGACCTGCACATCTTTGGACTGTGGGAGGAAACCGGAGTACCCGGAGGAAACCCACGCAGACACGGGGAGAATGTGCAAACTCCACACAGAGAGTCGCCTGAGGTGGGAATTGAACCCGGGTCTCTGGCGCTGTGAGGCAGCAGTGCTAACCACTGTGCCACCGTGCCGCCCATATACGATGTTTAAACAAAATGTACCAAACCCAGACATTTTGGAGCTGTCCTGTTTACGACCCCTCTGAAAAAAATCAAGGACACAGTATTCTTGAAAAAAGCAACAACTATTAGGAAAAAACGGACCAGCTTTGTGATACTGTCTAACTTCCTATATTCTCCCTTCAGAATCTAATCTACCCTTCCTCTGTTGTTAGTTCCAATGTGAATAGTAACTTCTTGCTGGTCCCTCTCCCCTTTGAGAATATTCTGCACTCTGAGATATTCTTGATTCTGTAGCAGGGAGGGAACACTGTTCTGATTTCTTGATGTTGGCCGCAGAACTATCTCTGTGCCTCTGACTGAAGAGTCCCGTATCACAATCGATCACTTGGAAACCTGACGTGTACCCCTTGTTATATTATAGCCAGTCTTGGTACCAGAAACTTGGCTGTTCATGCTATGATCCCCTGACAGTCCATCACTCCCTACATTTTCCAAAACAGCATACTTGTTTGAGGTGAGAATAGCTATTGTAGACAGCTGCACTACCTGCCTCCTTCTCCTACTTTTCCTGGTGGTGACCCATCTACCTGACTGTATCTGCGGTTTTCTCCTTTTGTATAACTGCCATCTGTCACACTCCCTAGCTCTTGTAAATTCCTCATTGCCTCTAACTGCCACTCCAATCTTTTTATGCAATCTGATAGAATTTACAACCAAAGACGCTTGCTGCAGACATAATCATCCGCAACATGGAAACTTCCCTAATCCCCCACATCCAACAGGAAGAGGACATCACTCTACTAAAGGCCATCTTTGCACCTTATCAGTTTACAGACTCAGAAAATAGCAGTTTTACTGCTCTAAAAAACACTGCTCCAGGCTAACTTTGTACCTATGTTTTATATTTTTAAAACTTAATTGAGACAGATTTCAATAAGATCAAAAAAGAACCCACCCTACTCACTATTGTACATTTACAAAAATAAAGAACAGCAAGGTCACACCTAAACTATGTACTGAGCTATTCCTGTGCTGTAAGCTGTCCCACACAAGTTCCTCCAAGGTCAGCTGTGAATTTTGCAGTTTGTTTAACTTTTCTTGAATGCACTCCGCTGTCCAGAGATACTTGAACACAAATAGCAAAGGCAGTAGCTGTGCAGATTCACTGCTGTGTGATAGCAGTGCAGGTTTCTTTCTCGTTTGATTCACTGACCATGTAGTCCCTGCCATTGTGTCTCTTCCTCATTTTAAAATTGCTGTTGTTTTGATTTTATTTCCCCAAAGTTACAAAACAATGCAACAACTTAAAACAGTAATTACGGTTCTGGGAATATTCTTGAATTTATTGTCACATGTATGGAGGCACAGTGAAAAGCTTTGTTTTGCGAGCAATACAGGCAGATCACATAGTTAAGTAGAATAGAAAAGTAAATAATAGATAAACAGCAAAAGCAAAAACACAGGTAAAGGCAAATGTTAAGAGTTTGAGTCTATTCAGTATTCTAACAACAGTAGGGTAGAAACTGTTTCGAAACCGGCTGGTGCATGTGTTCAGGCTTCTGTACTTTCTCCCTGATGGTAGAGATTGTAGAAAAACATTGCCAAGTTGGGATGGCGGCGTTTCCTTGACAGTGGGCCTGGTAGATTGATTCTATAGATGGGAGGTTGACCTTTGTGATTATCCGGGCCGAGTTCACCACTCTCTGTAACAGTCTCCGACCTTGAATGGTATAGTTTCCGTACCAGGTAGTGATACATCCAGGCACACCTATAAAAGTTGCTGTCATGCCAAATTTCCTTAGCTGCCTGAAGAAGAAAAGACTTTGTTGGACGCACTGGTTACAAAGGCCCAACAAAGTTTATTGTGGATGACCACTCCCAGGAGCTTGACACTCTACACTCATTCCACCTCTGTGCTGTTAATATATAGAGGGGGCAAGAATAACATCCTGCCGGAAGTCAATAATGAGTTCCTTGGTTTTGCCGGCATTGAGAGCTGGGTTGTTCTCGGTGCATCATTTTTCCAGGTCTTTCCACTCCATCTGTAGTCTGTTTCGTCGTCATCTGAGATTCAATCGACTATGGTGGTGTTATCAGTGAACGTGTAAATGGCATTAGTCTTGTATTTGGCAACACAGTAATGGGTATACAGTGAGTACATTAATTTAAGTTTCAATGGTGATGTGTTGTAAAGTAATGGTTAACGGCTGTTTGGAGACCAATTAGGAAATGCACATGCTGTGGAATGTACTCTCCTAACAATTTAACTTTTAACAGGTCCACATGCTCCAAGCAATAGAAAAAAAAGTAAAAATTAAACCGTAAGCTGCATCTTCTCTTCCACCCATTGGCTACTTTTAGGAACTATTAGACATTTTAAAACTGAGGAAAAGATTAGAAACTTTGTAAAAGCTTAAATTTCTATTGCATCAAGCCTCACTTTCTAGTCTTACATTTAGCCAGTTGAGGCATGAGTAAACAAGACTTGTGCATTTCTTAAAAACTATGAAATGTTTGCTTCTATTTCAGGATGTCGGTGGAGGATGGTGTGAAGCATCAAATGCTTTAGGAATGACTGGACTTGTTCCAACTGACTACGTGGAGGTGAGTAGTTACTTCCTTGTAATAAATATCATATTGTTTACTTTGATATTTTATATGTTACCTTTTTTATTTCACCTGAATAGTTGATAGACCCAAAATACTATATATTGGTCATTCATCCTCTGCAAATGTGAGAGAAATGTTATTTGATAGTACAGAACTTGAATATTACACATTCTGTTCAAAGCTTTTCATCCTGTACTCTTACAGTCATAGTCGTACAGCACAGAAACAGACCCTTTTGGTCCAACCAGTCCATGCCAACCATAATCCCAAACTGAACTCGTACCACCTGTGGCGCTTATTCCCTTAAAGTCATTCTGATTCATGTACTGATCTGAATGTCTTCTAAATGTTGTAACTAAAACCGCATCCACCATTTCCTCTGGATGTTGATTCCACACATTATCCACTCTGTGTCAAAAAAAATTGCCCTATATGTATTTTTTAAAATCTCTTCTCTCACCTTAAAATTGTGCCCTCTAGTCTTGAAATCTCCCACATTAGGGAAAAGACACCTGCCATTCACCTCATCTATACCCCTCTATTTTCTAAACCTCTCTAAGGTCATCTTTCAACCTCCTATGCTCCAGTGGAAAACATCCCAGCCTATCCAGCGCCTCTTTATAACTCAAACCCTCCATTCCCAGCAACATATTGGTAAATCTTTTCTGAACCCTCTGCAGTTTTATAATATCCTTCCAATAATAGGGCGACCAGAACTGGACGCAGTACCTCAGAAAAGGCCTCACCAAGGTCCTGTACAATCTCAATGTAACATCCCAACTCCTATATTCAAAGATCCGAACAAAGAAAGCAAGCATGCTTCATGAGAGGAACATGCCACTTGGCTGGCAAATTGACTCTGTTAAAGGCTTTGCCTTGGGGAATACTGATAGTTGATAGTCAAGCTTTGTTCAAATTTTAAATCGGGCAGGTTGAGTCTTGTCATGGCATTGCCCTAAGAAATGAACTGGCATTTGGTTGTCATTCATTTGGTAGAGTTGAAATAGCACAGTATGTTTACATGTTCTGTCTGCAAAGAGCAAGGCCAAGTGTGTTAACAAATGTAGCTTCAAGTACACTCAAGTGCACCACAGAATGAGCCTGACTGACAACAATCTTAAATTGAGTGTTGTAATTCTTCACACTACGAGCAACAGAAGAAAAATACCTGTACAGTATATTCAAGATGAATGGGTACCCAATAAGCACAGCCTGCCGATTCTTAAACCACAAACCCAAACAAGTAGGCACAACACACCCAGAAACTCTAGTCTCATTACCATAACATCAAAGACATCTCTGAAATGACTACCAGTCTACTCCAACCCCTTGGCACTAGGGTAGCTCACAAACCTACCAACACACTTAAACAGCAGCTGATGAATCTAAAGGACTCTATACAAACAACTAGCGAAGTGAATGTCATTTACAAAATACCATTCAAGGACTGTAACAAACACTACATTGGACAGACAGGCAGAAAACTAGCCACCAGGATACACTAACACCAACTAGCCACCAAAGGACATGACCCACTATCACTAATACCCTTACGTACAGATGAAGAAGGATACCACTTCAACTGGGACAACACATCCATCCTAGGACAGGCCAAACAGAGACCTGCACGGGAATTTCTATGGGCCTGGCATTCAAACCGGAACTCCATCAATAAACACACCGATATGGACCTCATTAACCAAACTCTGAGGAAAAAGAACCGGAAATGATATCACCCACCTTAAGAGACCAAGACACATAGATAGAAAGCAGGACAGAACACCAGTGCTTCACCAGAGGCTTACTGATGATGTTACTTAGCATGGTGATGAAATGTCAGAAAAGAAATCTTCCAGCTCAGCAAGCAAACTTATAACCTGAACCTCAACCTGAGCTATAAATCTGCTCAAAGAAATCACACTCAAATTCAGCTTTGAAATGGAGCAGTGAAGTGAGGTTCCTTTTCTCGATATCCTGGTGGAAGAATCTTCCAAGGTTCTCTGCTACACTCAACTGCAGTAGACAGATAGGAGTTTGGAAGAATACAACAAGCCAGGCAGTATCAGGAGGTGGAGAAGTCAATATTTCTGGTATAACCCTTCTTCTGGACTGGTGTGGGTGTCTGGGGAGCTGCAAATAAAGGGGGTCATGGGGGCAGGGTGGTAAAGTGGGGGTAGGTGAAAACAGGTAAAAGGTACAACCTGATTGATCAATGGGAGAAATGAATCTGGTTGGTGATAGGGGGCAATGGAAGGGATGGATGGGGCTGGGAATGGTGTGTGGGTAGGAAGGGAAATTATTTGAAATTGGAGAACGGAGTTGAGTCCTAAGGGGTGTAGGCTGCCCAGGTGGAAAATGAGATGTTGTTCCTCCAATTTGGCAATGGAGGAGGTTAAGGGTGGTCATGTTGGAAAGGGAATGGTTAGGAGAATTGAAATGGGTGGTGATTTACTGTCAATATAGGATTTATATAGTTCCTTGTGCTATAAGTTTGCCCTTTTTTGGCAACCTTGTAAATCAGAGCTGAAAATGTGTTGCTGGAAAAGCGCAGCAGGTCAGGCAGCATCCAAGGAGCAGGAGAATCGATGTTTCGGGCATGAGCCCTTCTTCAGGAAGGGCTTCTTCGGGCCCTTCTTCGGGCTCATGCCCGAAACGTCGATTCTCCTGCTCCTTGGATGCTGCCTGACTTGCTGCGCTTTTCCAGCAACACATTTTCAGCTCTGATCTCCAGCATCTGCAGTCCTCACTTTCTCCTCAAAGACTTCAACCTTGTAAATCAGGCCATTTGATGAAGTTGCAAGCTTAAAACTGAAATGGTGCATCAGAACCATTCTGTGGGTTAATGGCTACCCAGACCAGGTCCGTCCTTTCTATATATTGCACAACCTGTTACTTTTGGACCTAAAAGTAACACACTGTACCTCTGATTACCTTGGAAAGGTAAGGTAGCTCAAAAGTCTGAGGAACAGGTGAAGTCAATTATTTCACATTGCTACTATATAGTAGCAGCATACATGGTGTTTTTGCATGTATTCTACAAACAAGTCAATTCCTCCTCATCCCTTTTCAGCTTTGACATGCTATACTGTTAATAGTAGCCTCAATTTTCATGACAGAAATGCTTGTTTTTCTTTCTGATACCTTAGTACTGAGTGCAATAGATCAAACAGGTGTAATTTACTGTGTCACAAAGTTGGGCTGGAATTTAAGACCTGCCCACTGAAGCCTTCACACAGAAAAAGATTGCATCAATTGGTTTAGGAATTTCCATTAGATATTGATGACACATCAAAATAGCAATCACCCACACCCACACTGGCAGTTTACTTTTATATTGTGTAGAAATCATTAGCTGTTGGAGGGATTTTGAAGGCTTTAAAGCTTGAAGCAAATAATACCTTTGGTACATCTTTGGCTTTATAGAAAAGGCCTGGTATCCCACGTGCTTCTGTTAACTAAATTGTTAACCTGGAAAAGCACATCGGATCAGGCAGCATCTGATGAGCAGGAGGATGCTGCCTGACCTGCTGTACTTTTCCAGCACCACTCAAATCTAGACTCTGATCTCCAGCATCTGCAGTCCTCACTTTCGCCTAAATTGTAAATCTGTCCTGTCACCTTTTGAAATTTGGGTACCCACAAACCCAGGTCACTTGCTGCTCTCCCTTTAAAAAAAGTTATGCAACTTGGCTTGTGTTGCTCGTCGTTCTTTTCACCAAAAGATTTCGCATAACATGTTTTTGCATTGAAATTTTCAACGTGCGTACCTTGTTTCATCAGCTTTGTCCTCTTGATCCTTTTCACTGTTAACTACACTTCCAAATCTTGTATCACTTGCAGATTTTAAAATAGCCCTCTTCCTTTTCAAACACTAAACCCAAATATTTTAATGTAAATCAGAAACAGCAGTGGGCTGAAAACTGGAGCTTCACTATATACTTCCTCCAGATCAGTAGTAAAAATCCTGAATGAGAGATTGGTTTACTATCCTAAGCCAATTTATGCATTGCTTTTTTGTTTCATAGCCTCAGTTTTGCTAATCAGTTCAGCCTGGTAGTATTTTATCAAATGTGGTTTTTTTTGAAGGACTGTTCACTGAACCGTAGGCCGTTGAGAGATGACCTGATAGGAGTTTATAAAATAATGAAAGGTATAGATAATTAATGGTAGTTGTCTTTTCTCTAAGATGGGGAGTTTTAAGACTGTGGGTACATTTTTAAGGTGAGAGGACGGATTTTAAAAACAAAAGGCAGGAGACACATTTTTTACACAGAAGGTGGTTTGCGTGTGGAATGAACTTCCTGAGCAAATGGTGGATGTGGGTACAATTACAATGTTTAAAAGACATTTGGATAGATGCATGAATAGGAAAAGTTTGGAGGGATATGGGCAAGGAGCAGGCAGGTGGAACTACTTTAGTTTAGGATTATGGTCGGCATGGACTGGTTGGACAGCAGGGACTGCTTTCGTGCTGTGTGGCTGACTGCACAACATCAACTGTATTCCCCTCATTATAAAACTTGGCCAAGTTAGGGAAACATGATTTGCTGTCAACAAATTATTCTCTTCTCTAGGAACAAGGGGGGTAACATTTTCAATCCTTCAGTTTTTCTTCAAGGAGGAATGTATGATTGTGGCTTCAATTTCTTCGCTAACTCTTCTAGAATGCAATCCATCTGGATGGAGTGATGCAAACAATGAAAGACTCATGAGGCCTTCAGAATGACCAATGAAAACTTAATTAGAATTGAGCTGATCAGCGGTGAAGTTGCATTCATGTGAACGATGACAGTGTGTATAGCTCTCCCTAAAATGCTTTCAAGGCTTTTTCTATCAGAGATTTAAAATTTTAAATTTGATTGTTTTTGTTTATATTTTGTTTATATTATTTTTGTTTATATGGAACCCAGAGTGGGTAAATTAGATTAACCTAGGATCTAATTGCATTACAAAGTTGTCTTGAGGGCTTTATTAATTTCTGTTCTTGCACAGTGTACAGCAGACAATTACTTCGCCTTTTGTGACTTTCTGACTACTTTTTAAGTGTGAATGTGAATTTCCTTCCAGTTTTCATACTATGTACCACTTGAGGAGTGAAATATTCTTTACCCAGACCTCATCCCATGCTCCTTACTGCAAATTGTGACAAAACATTGAAGTATTACAAACCTGCTTTTTTTCTCTTTTGCCAAAACAGCCTCACTGCATTTTCCGATCCCACGGAATATAGAGTTTTCCTGAAGTCTACGTGAAAATAAATACCCTTTTTAATGAAGTATTTTAAAACTACTGCTATTAAGATTTTATCTTTCAAAAAGTCTACGTTAAGTTAGCTTTAATAATGGTGCTGCTTGTGTTTTTTGCTGGCTCTGAGGTAACTTCAAATTTGAACAGGTTTTTTAAATATTGTTACGACATGGGGCAAACCCTTATACTAATTTGAACCTAAAGAAAAGCTCACCTCACCTTGTAATCTGTTAAAGTATGAGTGACCAAGAACTACAAAAATCCTTGTATGTAAAGAAAAAACATTTAACAATTTATTCTTTAACTCTGAGAAACATTTAAACAACAACTATCTACATGGTAATTCTCCTTTGTCTGATCAATTTATCTACCTCCCACCCTCCAACAATGTACTGATCCGATAAAACCTCTCTGTTAAGTTTAACAAAAAAAATCAAGTTTCAAAACCAGGCAGTTGTCATTGTTCCCTTGGTATCTTCATCTGTGATTACCTGGGTCTTCAGTCTTCTGCTTCACAAATTTCATATGGAAAAAGTACCTATCAGAGAGAGGCTCTGCAGGCATTATCCTCATTCATGCTCTTTGCCATTCTAGCTAACTGTTCAAAATGGCTGATTTTATATACCCCAAAACATTGGACAGTTTCATTGGTTTGATGTTATCCAGACATTAAAATTCAAATTTGATTGCATTTTGGTATCTTGGGGCATAATTTAAATTAATTGGCCAAATTCAAATTTGTTGTACACCATGGCAATGCAGCTTCAGATATTTGTTTCACAATCAACTGTTTCATTTTTAAATTTTTCAGCACACTCTGCCTCTCTAGGTCTGTGCCAGCTTCTACTCTCTCTCAAAGATACAGTACACACCTACACCTTCATAACAATGCTCCTTGCATTGATGATGTTAGCAAAGGCATTTCCTGCCCATCCCTCATTGTCCTTGAGAAGTTCATGAACTCAAATGTTGGAAAAGTTGTGACGCAATGCCATAGCCCTTTTGCTTTGTCCCAATGTAAATAATTCATTAAAACCACATTTTGTTATTAGTAAGTCCTTGATCCTGTATTATATGGACAAATGCACTGAATGCGGAAACACTGAGGTCACTTTGATTTTGTATAAATACATTAGTCTGCAGTCTTGATAGAAATAGGCAGTAAACAAAGGTAAAACTAACGTTTCTAACTACTTGAAATGGACACACACATTTGTCTTGCATTCCAAATCATAAAATGCTCCATGATTCCATGTCACGAAACATTTTCGGTCTTTTACTTTGCTTGCTGGACAGAAAGAGTAGCCAGTGTCAACAATTATTTGAAACGCTACAAAGACACAAAAATAATGGTCCAGATGATTTAATATTCTTTTCACTTATTTCGAATAGCATTCGGAGCAGGTAAAGCTGCTACTAATCAGCTCATCGAGCCTCTGCCACGAAAGTTAGATCATAATGAATCATCTACTTCAGTGCCACTTTCTGGTATCAGCTTGATGTAATTAGTCTTCAGCAATCTTATTTACTTGAATATGCTCATGAATTACATTTTCACAGCCCTTTGCGAAAAAGAATTCCAAAGATTCATCACCCTCCAAATGAACAAATTTCTTTTCTTCTCTGGAAAAGGGCATGTCATTTCGGACTGAGAGCTAGTTCTAGAGTTGCCAATCGACCCTGTCACACTCTATAAGAATTTTTGTAAGTTTCAGTTAAGTCGCACTTCATTCTACAAAACTAGGGAATGCAGAATCCATCTCTTCAGTCTTTCCCCATAAGACAACCAAGATATTCCAGGGACTAAACTGGCAATTATACTTTAGACTCCATTTGTAGTAAATATATTTCCTCTCTTAGAAAAGGAGGAGAAAACTGTACACAATTTGCCAGGTTCGGTTTCAACAAAGTTTTATATAATTGCAGCAAGATGTTATTCCTACCCTCAATTCCCCTTGCAATAGGTGCCTAATTGCTTGCTGAATCTGCATGCTAGCTTTCCGTAACTCATGAATAAGGACACCCAATTCATTCAGGAACTTGCATTTCCCAACAACTCGCCATTTAAAAAAATTCTGCCTTTCCAGTTTTGCCACAAAAGTGAATAACTTCACGCTTTGTTTGCATGTTATTCCACTTGCCATGTTCTAGTGCATTTACTTAGCCTGCCTAAGTCATCTTGAAGTCGCCATTTCATTTCCATATAGTTTGGTGTCATCAGCAGATTTGGAAATATTACATTGATCCCCATATCCAAATCATCTAAATAGATTGTGAACAACTGGACCTAGCACTGATCCTTACAATACCTGACTTGTAACAACCTGCTTTTCTAAGAATGAGTTCTGATCACCCTGTAGCCACGTCTCCATAATGACAATTCAATCATAATTTACTGCAATGTATTAAAACAAAGAACTGAGGATGCTGGTGATCTAAAACAAACAAATTTCTGGCAAAACCTCAGCAGGTCTGGCAGCATTTGTGGGAAGAAAGCAGAGATAATGTTTAGAGTTCAATGACTCTTCTTCAGGGCTGTTTTTGTTTGCAAATCATTTACCACATCTTTATTCAAATTGTCATTCTTCTTGCAAGTGCTATGGTTATTCCTATAGAATGCCTTTTAATTATGCTTTTTAAACATTATTCTCTATTCTGATCCTACTTGATACTTTCTAGTTTTCCACCTTTTCTAGTTTTCTACTTGGAGGAGAAAGTGAGGACTGCAGATGCTGGAGATCAGAGCTGAAAATGTGTTACTGGAAAAGCGCAGCAGGTCAGGCAGCATCCAAGGAGCAGGAGAATCGACGTTTCGGGCATCAGCCCTTCTTCAGGAATGAGGAAAGTGTGTCCAGCAGGCTAAGATAAAAGGTAGGGAGGAGGGACTTGGGGGAGGGACGTTGGAAATGCGATAGGTGGAAGGAGGTCAAGGTGAGGGTGATAGGCCGGAGTGGGGTGGGGGCGGAGAGGTCAGGAAGAAGATTGCAGGTTAGGAAGGCGGTGCTGAGTTCGAGGGATTTGACTGAGACAAGGTGGGGGGAGGGGAAATGAGGAAACTGGAGAAATCTGAGTTCATCCCTTGTGGTTGGAGGGTTCCTAGGTGGAAGATGAGGCACTCTTCCTCAGTGTTTCAGCATTCAGTGCATTTGTCCATATAATACAGGATCAAGGACTTACTAATAACAAAATGTGGTTTTAATGAATTATTTACATTGGGACAAAGCAAAAGGGCTATGGCATTGCATCACAACTTTTCCACCATTTCAGTTCATGAACTTCTCAAGGACAATTAGGAATGGGCAGGAACACGACGGTTGGAGGAAGAGCGCCTCATCTTCTGCCTAGCAACCCTCCAACCACAAGGGATGAACTCAGATTTCTCCAGTTTCCTCATTTCCCCTCCCCCACCTTGTTTCAGTCAAATCCCTCGAACTCAGCACCGCCTTCCTAACCTGCAATCTCCTTCCTGACCTCTCCGCCCCCACCCCACTCCAGCCTATCACCCTCACCTTGACCTCCTTCCACCTATCGCATTTCCAACGCCCCTCCCCCAAGTCCCTCCTCCCTATCTTTTATCTTAGCCTGCTGGACACACTTTCCTCATTCCTGAAGAAGGGTTTGTGCCCGAAACGTTGAATCTCCTGTTCCTTGGATGCTAGTTTTCTACTTGTTCCAGTTCTGCTTCCTTAAATTTAAATTCCGTCTCTGGTAAGGAGATGGGAGTCTGTGTAGTTTAAACCATCCCAAAAGCACTACCAAAACTTCCTGAGAGAATCTGCGACCCATTCCTGCTCTGGTGTTTCACTTACTGTGGAGAAATGAGAAAAAAACTTTTATTTTTACTTCTTAGATGATTTCAGAAAGTGGCGGTAGCATTTTACCCTTTGGACCCAGTGGAAAAGCACCGAGCACAGGAGGGAATCTGGCAGCTTTTGATCCCTTCTCAACAAGTCAAGCTGGTTATAGTGGAAGTCCAGTGTTCGGAAGTTCATTCCCCCCAAACAATCAGGTACTGCACATCCGTCAATGCATTTCTTGCCAATACTCATTTCACAAGGTTAACATTCTGTATGGTTTACTCCAGTACAAAGTAGATGATGAATAAACAGAGAGAGACTTTGTAGGAAGGCTGTTCTGAATTTAATTTTTGTGTGAGTGCTTTGTCGTAGTCTAAATAGAGACCTAGTATTTGAGTGTAGAAATAAACTTGTTAAGAATTACTTAGTTGGCTTCAATAAAAGAAGTGCAGGGTCATGTTTTCATGGGTTAGTCAGGAACGCTGGCACATTTGGTACTTTTCTTAATCTGAAAATATAGCCAATAGCAGATTCCTAATTTTGCCTCTATTGTTGAACAACTGCATAAAAATACAGGCCCTGCAGGCCCTATTTACAGCTGCAATATAAGAGGGATGTAGAAATATATCGTATGACATTGTCTGTTCATACTGTATTCCTGATGAAGGGCTTTTACCCGAAACGTCGATTTTACTGCTCCTTGGATGCTGCCTGAACTGCTGTGCTCTTCCAGCACCACTAATTCATTGTCTGTTCATAGTCAAGAAACGTGGTGCTCACTGTCCCTAGATTAGGGATATTATCCTGCAAAACAATCATTATTTGTACATGAAGGATGTATCGTGTGGAATGATGCTCTATATTCTGCAGTTTGATGGGAGAGATGTGATTGTCATAATATACTGTTCACAATTTCTAATGGTATCTATCCCAGGTTATTGAGACAGGCAAGAGAGGAGATTGCTGGGGCTTTGACCAAGATCTTTGTATCCTCGCTAGCCACTGGAGAGGTCCCAGAGGACTGGCGAGTAGCTAATGTTATTGCTTGGTTCATGATGGGAAATAGGTATAATCCAGGAAACTATAGACTGGTAAGTCTTGCATTGGTGATTGGGAAGCTATTGGATAGGATTTACAAGCATTTGGAAAAGCATGGCTGAATTAGGGACTGTCAGCATGCCTTTGTGCAGAGCAGGTCATGTCTTACTAACTTGATTGAATTTTTCGAGGAGATGACAATGGTGATCGATGAGGCTGGAGCAGTGGGTGTTCTCTATGTGGACTTTAGTGAGTTTTTCAAAAGGTCCCTTATGGTAGGCTCATCCAGAAGATTAAGCTGCGTGAAATGCACACTGACTTGGTAGTGTGGATTCAGAATTGGCTTGTCCACAGAAGGCAGAGGATGGTGGTGGAAGGGTTTTCTTCAGGCTGGAGGCCTGTGACTATTGGTCTTCCTCAGGGATCTGTATATGGGCTCGAATCTGTACTGGGAAAATGTTGATGGGTGAGTTAGTAAGTTTGCTGGCAATACAAAGATTGGTGGAATTTTGAATAGAATAGAAGGCTGTCAAAAGATACAGTGGGATATAGATCAGTTGCAAATATGGCTGGAGAAACTGAAGATGGACTTTAATCCAAGTATCTTTGGGTACAAGTTCATAGCTATCTGAAAGTGGCCGTGCAAGTTGATATGGTCGTAAAGAAGTCACGGGACGGCAAGGTGACAGTGGTTAGCACTGCTGCCTTACAGCGGCAGAGACCCGGGTTCAATTCCCGACTCAGGTGACTGACTGACTGTGTGGCGTTTGCACATTCTCCCTGTGTCTGCGTGGGTTTCCTCCGGGTGCTCCAGTTTCCTCCCACAGTCCAAAGATGTGCAGGTCAGGTGAATTGGCCATGCTAAATTGCCCGTAGTGTTAGGTAAAGGGGTAAATATAGGGGAATGGGTGGGTTGCGCTTCAGCAGGTCGGTGTGGACTTGTTGGGCCAAAGGGCATGTTTGCACACTGTAAGTAATCTAATCTAATCTTGCCTTTATTGGTTGGGCAATTAAGTACAAGAGTCAGGATGTCATGTTGCAGCTTTCTAAGACTTTGGTTAGGCCACACAGAGTATTGTGTTCACTTCTGGTTACCACTTTACAGGAAGGATGTGGAGGCTTTGGAGAGAGTGCAGAAAAGGTTTACCAGGATGCTGCCTGGACTAGAGGGTATGAGCTATAAGAAGGGGCTAGAAAAACCCAGGTTGTTTTCTCTGGAGCACAGAAGCTGTGGCGGAGACTTGATTGTATCTCAATTTTATCGAATACTTTGGACTTGAGGGTCAGAGTCTTCCTCCCAGATTTGAAATGTCTAAAACTGTGGGGCATGCATTTAAGGTGAGAGGGGAAAAGATCAAAGGAGATGTGAGGGGGAAGTTTCTACACAGTGGTAAGAGTCTGGAACACTCTGTCAAGGGTGGTGGTGGTGCAACATGTCCAATAAGGGTGTTTAAGGGACTTTTATATAAGCATTTGAATATGCAAGGAATGGAGGGATATGGACTAAGGGCTCGCAGTAGGGATTAGTTTTAATTTAGCATATGTTCGGCACAACGTGGTGGGCTGAAGGACCTGTTCCGGTGTTGTATTATTCGATGTTCTATGTTGGATAATTATTTTGCCTCTGTAAAGGAAGAAAGCTTGCCAGAAGTTGAGGATCTTGATAGGGGGTGGGGACAGGGACTGAATAAAATTAACGTAAATAAGACATTGGCAATGAGGAAGTTAATAAAACTAAAGAGTGACAAATCCCCAGGATTTGAAGTAAGGAAGCACATTGTAGACACCATAACTGTACTCTTTTCAGAAATTCCTAGGAGTTGTCCCTCTGGATCTGAAGGTTGCATGTGTCACTCTGCACATTAAAAAGGGTGGAAGAGGAAAACCAGGGAATAACAGACCAGTTAGTTTAACACCTGTGGTGGCAAAATTGTTGGAGTGTACAATGAAGGATAGGGTAACTAAACACCTTGCAATTTTCAATGAATTAGAGAAATCTAGAATGGATTCATGACAAGAGTTTGCCTGACAAACCTCATTGAATTGTTTTGAAGAGGTGACTGAGTGGTGGACAGGGGACTGTTTGGATGTTGTTTATATGAACTTCCAGAAAGCATTTGATAAAGTACCATGTAAGAAACTCTGAATTGTGAATTGAGGGAAAATTGAAGGCATTGCTGGGAAATTGAGCGGCAGGCGATAGAAAGTAGGAATAGTGGATGGGCACCCATTGTGACCATTGCTGTCCTACATGAACCTGTCTTAGGGACTCAATTATTCACGTTATTTATGAACAACTTGAATAATGGCATAGAAGATCGTATATCTAGGTTTGCTGACAACACAAAGTTAGTTGGCATTGTAGACAGTATAAATAGTATAAAATTATAAAGGGACATTTGATAGATTAGGTGAATGGGTGAAACTGTGGTAGTTGGAGTTCCATGTAAGCAAAGGTTATCCATTTTGGACTGAAAAGGATAAATCAAGTTGTCCATGCTGACCAGATATCCTGAATTAATCTATTCCCATTTGCCAGCATTTGGCCCATATCCCTGTAAACCCTTCCTATTCGTAAACCCATCCAGATGCTTTTTAAATGTTGGAATTGTACCAGTCTCCTCCACTTCCTCTGGTACCTCATTCCATACACTCCCCACTGCGTGCACGAAAAAGTTGCCCCTTCGGTCTCTCTTTAAATCTTGCCCCACTCACCTGAAACCAATGCCCTCTAGTTCTGCCCCACCCCAGGGAAAAGACCTTGACTATTTACCCTATCCATGACCCTCTTGATTGTATTAAGTTGAATACAGTATATGTCCAAAGGTTCAGGTGCATAGCTATTTAAAAATGCTATGAACAGGTACAGAAAATGGTCTAAAAAGCTAATGGAGGTCTGGAGTATACAGATGTAGAAGTTATGCTGCAGTTATACAAACCCTGAAGTACTGTGAGCAGATTCAAGCACCACATCTTAAGAAGGATGTATTGACCTTAGAGGGAATAAATTGTAGGTTTTATGAGCATAATATTAGACTTCAGGAGTTGTTTGAGAAGAGTTTATTGAAATTAGGCCTGTTGACTCTAGCACTTAGAAGGTTAAAAAGTGATCTGACTGAAGTCTTCATGATATCTACATGAAAAGACAGTATATGCCAATAAACTTTTTCCACTGCTTGAAAATCCCAGAACCAGGGGGTCATAGTCTGAGAATTCAGGCCAGACCGTTCAGGAGAGATTTTAAGAAGCACCTTCACACAAAAAGTAAGGTAGATGTGGAAGAGAATTCCAAACAAGTGGCATTGGATGCTGGATGAGTTAATTTTTTTGAATCTGGGATGGATAAAATTTTGTTAAGCACAGGTATTGAGGGATATGGACCAAAGGCAGCTATATAGAGTTTGGCTGCAGATCAGCCATGATCTCACTGCATGGCAGAACAAACTCCAGGGGCTGAATATTCTACTCCTGTTCCTGTGTTGCTATCTCCTTTCTTGAAAACAGTAACCTATGATGGATGAATTCTATGGATGTTGTCAGTACTTGTTTACATTACCCATGGAAAGATAAAAGAACTCCTGTTTCTCTTTCTTTCTGTAATTGATACTTAAATAAAATCATAACAATATCACATTGAAACTTTCTCCATCTGATATTACAGAAAATTAGTAGGTCAATTTAGAATAGTTTGAGTTTATACTTGATATTAAATGCCTGTAAATGTGCATTTCTCTTTTAGTTTTTAACAGAGCAGCAACTAGCATGCAGAACATCCAGCAGCTGTACTTTTTTTCAGTTATTAATTAGAATTTCAAAAGCGTCATTGTTCATACAAGCTCAGCCTTCATGGTGCCAGGATCTTGTTAACATTCCACCTTCCTTGTAGATAGCAGATTCGAACTTTAATGTTTGCTTCTTATAATGAATGCAGTTTTATTTTTCTATTTTTAAATTTAATGGCCTGAGTTTTATACATGATGAATAAATGGCACCAGATATTCATTATATTTATAATTACCCATGGGCTTTCTATTGAATTTTAGAGAACTGCTTTGCATGGTGCCCTCTATCGGGGTCCTGAGATCTGTATGAAAAGAGGAAGCAATTGTGTATCACCATAAGTAGTCTGAATGAAGAATTATTAATGAGCAGTGCAGGGTCTGTACCAAGCAATGCCAGTTAGAATGTTTTCAATGTTGAATCAGGGGTTGAAATTGAAATAGTGAAAGAGCGAGTGCCAATTATTTAATTGTTTCCTCCAAAAAGAATTAAAATCTACCTGTGCACGTTAATGTCAATGCTGGTATGGTTATTTTTCAGTAATTAAGACTTCAAGTGGAGTTAAGAATGTACTTAGAAGTGAATTGAATTTTTCTGGTATGGTTACTGGGCTGGTTTGCCAATCTTATACCCTTGGATAGCTTCCAAAAGCAAGCCTAGTGGCATCTTATTGTAGCAAAGCTTGTGGAGGATCAGCAAATGAACAAACCCCAGTTTGATTCAGGTGATTTTAGGAATATGTAGCGCATGACTGTAGCAAGTTTTAGACTGTTAGCGAGATGGTTTCTGGGCAATCCACTCTCTTGGGAATGCTTTGTTATGCAGATTTATCTTTGGTGTTTTCTTCTCTTAACTGGTATCCTGTACTAAGTTTGCTGAAATCTAATAGTGCATTTTAGTTCAAACGCTGTTAGTCGAAACACAACTGACCTTGCTTTGATGCCTAATAAAGATCTGGAAAATTGTTTTTATCCTTTCATGTGGTTTGGGCATTGAAGCATTTGTTGCTCATTTGTAATTGCCCTCTGAAGTGACAGTGGTAGTACACTGTTTTTGTGAACCGCAGCAGCCAAATCGGTTTGACTTTTTTCTGTAGTGGTTTCATAGACCATTTCACAGGGCAGTTGAGTCAACTATATTGTTGTGGGTCACTGAGGATAGAGAATTTTCTTCTTTTTGAAGTGGGTTTTTACAGAAGTCAATAGGTTCTTGGTCGCCATTTACTGGAACTACCTTTCAAAGCCAGATTTATGAGCAAAATTCTTCAGCTAATTAAATTGAAGTTCCGCTATCTGCTGTGGTGGGATTTGAAGCAGTGTCCTCGGAGCATAGACATGCGTCTCTGGGTTATTAGACCTATGATATTACCATAATGTTGTTATTTCCTCAAACTGGGCATAGATTTTCTCTCAAACTTGACTTCAAGCTCACGAACCTCTGTAGATGTGAAGATCACATTCCTGCATTATACCCTGCTTCTATTTACCCTGCTGCTTTTAGTCCTGTGAACTCTGGAAAAGAGATGGTAAAATCTGGATCTTCTCTTGGACCTGACTTCAAACTTGCAGATCGTTTCTGTCACTAAAATGTTTTTATTTTGGACCCTGCTGGTTACACCATAAGACCAAAACTCTATCTCTAGATAATCAAAGAGCAGCATTTTGAAGTAATTTTTAAAATCAATTTGTAGTACTTCCTCCACTACTCCTGTGACTGAGACCTATGTCTCCGGCTGAGCCCAAGAATTGACTGTTTTTTTGTTTTATGTCTTTGATCTGTTCCTGCTCAGAAAATTACTCAGCTGGCCTGAAGTGGAAATCTGTTTCTGAATTTTACAGTATTCTTGAACTTTGTCATCATCGTCCTAATACTGTAGCTGACTTCACCCTTCCTCCCACATTCTAATTCCCGCCAAGCTAGATCAGTTCATTTACCAATATTCTACCCTCCGTTGCTGGACTTTACTCACTGTCTGTCTCTAAATTCAGACGAAGTTCATCTATGCTTCATGCTGACTGCACGTATCCTAAGTCATTCTTCCTTCACCAAAGTACCTCTGGCTTAGACTTTAATTTGGGACTCCCTCCTATTATTTCCTATGTAGTTTTTATATATCCTAAGGTTAATGAAACTGGGACTAGGCAACTTGAACTTGCCCCTAGTACATTCATGTGTTCATTTTGATTGCTGCTATAAATTTGAATGTTGCTCTATTTTAATTTTTAAAATTTTCTTTTTACCTCTCCTAAATTCTCCTCTTCTATTGTCATTATTCCTTCCTTTATCCCCTGATGACTCAATTCTCTATCATCACAGTTCAGTCCTCCTCAATTTTCCAACCCTAACTCTGACTTGACATCTTCCTCAATAAACCTGTGGCACTCTTCAGTGCCTCATTTGTTATTCTCTGCAAAACGTGTTGAGGCAATCTGCTTACTCATTACAGACATCAGCCTGAATTGTTCCCTGCCATTCTCTTTGACACTCTCGGTCAATATATGGGGCAGGCGATGGCCTAATGGTATTATCGCCAGACTATTATTCCGGAGAGCCAGGTTATGTTCTGGTGACCTGTGGTGCCACAGTGCATGGTTGAATTTGAATTCAAAAATTAAAAAAAAAACTTCTGGAATTAAGAGTCTAATGATGTTGATTGTCAGGAAAAAACCCATCTGGTTTAGTGATGTCCTTTCAGAACCTGCTACCCTTACCTGGTCTGGCCTACATGTGACTTCAGACCCATAGCAATGTAGTTGACACTTAACTGCCCTCTAGGCATTTAGGGATGGGCAATAAATGCTGGCCTAGCCAGTGATGCCCTTATTCTGTGACTGAATAGAGGAAAACAAAACTTGATGGAAACTAATTTTGTGCGAGCTACCCTGTCCATCCCATACTTACTTTTGCTGGTCTTTCAGTGGATTCTTCCTCACTATCCTTCTTGGCATCACCCTTCAGAATATCCCTTTGATTGTGAATTTTCTTTACCTCTTTCCCCTTTGTGAAGTCTTGCTTATCTGGCTCCTCAAGAATTTCCCTCTTTGAACATAAAATGTAGAACATGGAATGGTACAACACAGTACAGGCCCTTTGTCCTTCGATGTTGTGCCGACCTTTAATCCTAATCTAAGATCAAACTAACTTACTTACATTTATTTAACTATTATCCATGGGCCTATCCAACAGTCGCTTAAGTATCCCTAATTCATCTGACTCTACTGCCACTGCTGGCAGTGCGTTCCATGCACCCACCACCCTCTGTAAAGAACCTACCTCTGACATCTCCCCAAAACCTTCCTCCTGTCACCTTAAAATGATGCCCCCTTCTGATAGTCATTTTCACACTGGGAAGAAGTCTCTGGCTATCCACTCCATCCATGCTTCTCATCATCTTGTACACCTCTATCAAGACACCTCCCGTTCTTCGTTCCAATGAGAAAAGCCTTTCTTCATAAGACATGCCCTCCAGTCCAGGCAGCATCCTGGTAAATCTCTTCTACACCCTCTCTAAAGCTTCCACATCCTTCCTATAATGAGGCGACCAGAACTGAACGCAATATTCCAAGTGTGCTCTAACCAGGCTTTATAGAGTTGTAGCATAACCTTGAAGTTCTTAAAGTCAATCCCCCTGCTAATGAAAGCCAACATACCATGCGCCACCTTAACAATCCTATCAACTTGGGTGGCAAATTTGAGGGATCTATAGCTGTGGACCTCAAGGTCCCTCTGTTCCTCTACACTACCAAGAATCTTGCCTTTAACCTTGTAATCTCCGTTCAAATTCAACCTTTCAGTCATCTTGTTTATGTGGCTTGTTATTTTATTTTATAACATGGGAATTCAATGCAAAATTCAGAACTGATATTCCAATACAGTACTGACATAATGCAGTTTTGGGTTTATCAGCTGAGATGCTAAAATGCAATTCCATTTGCCTCTTCAGATGAATAGAAAAGATCCCCTGGTGCTATCTTGAAGAGTAGAAGGTAGACATCCCATGTACATGGCTGACATTAACCCTCAACAACATGACAAGAAACAGATTGCTTGGAGAAATGCAGTTGTACCCTTAGTGTACTGCTTGGCTTGCTGTAGCCATGTGACCTTGCTTTAAGTGCCTTTGTGTGCATTCTGTGGAAGACATAAAATGCATATCATTTGAAATGTGGTGTCAGAGCGAATATGTGAATTTTCAAGGCTGTAAGAGAGCCAATTAGAATAGAAATTACTGAAGGAAACAGCAAGAAAGATATCTTTTTAAAAAGCCACAGCTTGGTATGTCAAAATGGCTGTTGTATTCATGAAAGAGAGAATTGGAATATTTTTTACTTAGTGGTAAAGTTATGAAATAGCAACAGAATAAAGTAAACTCCACATATGAGTTGGAACTCTGCTAGTTCACCAGAAACTGAACTGAAGAAGGAAAAACATGTGATTGTACGTGGATCATGTGCTGATAGTAACAGGACTTTGCTTGGATTCTGACAAGGTCAAAGCTGTAAGAATAATGCAGTGACAGTAGATGAGAGCAGTGCAACAATTTGTTTGAGTCGTGAAGTATTTTGCAGATTTCTTGCTTAATTTGTCTTCAGAGTGTGACCCTTTTACGCAGGTTCACTGGTGTTCAAAACAAGAAGCAGCTTTGATTTGAATCAGCATTGCCAGTGCTGAGATACTGGAACGTGAATGATGAAGTCTCCTTGAAGTGTTATGCTACCCCGAGGTTTTGGAGCAACTCTTTTGCAGCAAAAACAGCTTGTTTCATTTGCACCTAGGTTGCTAATACAGCAACTTTTAAATTAACTTTCCATTAATGCTTCAGTTGTTATGATATTCTAGACATTGTGATGAGCACCAACCATCTACACTTCATGAATGAATTATTCAGGTGTTGTATAAAGGATTGTGAAATTCACCAGTGGAAATAATTTCCTCCTCTACCACAAACAAATGGAAAGGCTGAAAAAGCAATGAAAATCAAAGATTTTATAAAGAAATCAAATTCAGCACAAACTACCTTTTTGAGTTGAGAAATATATGTACTGAAATACTAAGGACCAATGTCACATCTCATCCAAGCTGCACTGCCAATAACTAAAAAACTATTGAAGCCAGAAGTAGTAACAGGCCTCAGGGACAAAATTAAACTGAAATGACAGACAGCCAGATTTCTTTCAGTAATGCTACTAGGTCATTGCCAGACTGAGTATTGGAAAGTCAGTCAGAATGCAAACATTGTGTTCTGAACAAAAGTCAGGCCACCTGTGCAAAGGAATTCTCACCTCAATGGAAACCTGAGTTATTCTAAGATTATGTATGCAATGCTTGTACAGAGACTGAGAGATGAAACAATTCAATTGTGAATGAGCGATAATTTTCTTTGTGACTGTGGTGGTTCACAAAACTTGTAAATAGTGCATGGAGAATGCAATTGCACCTTCAGTTTACTGGCTGTCATGCTGTAGCCATGTGACCATTGCCATTGTAAATACCTCAACAGATTATCCGGCCATTATTACATAGCAGTCCGTGGGAGTTTTGAATCAAATATAACGCCACATTCCTTGTATTACAAAGTTGACTAGATTTCAGAAGTCCTTCAGTTGCTGTAAGATGCTTTGTAATATCTAATGATGGCAGAATAAATCCCAAGTCTATTTTATATTTCAAAGACAAGTGTCATGGTGCAATATACTTCTTTCTCAAATGGTGAGACATTTTGGGATTGAATTTCCTAATTTCCATAATACCTATTTTCTCAGTATGCCTCTTGTAAAGAATTTCTCCTCTTCTCTCTAGGATTTACATTTTACATTTTTGGCTTATTCATCTTCATTGCTTACTATTTCCCTCCTAGAGTTTGCATGAACATCAGAACTATCGTGCTCCATTTTAATTACATTCTTTTCTTTCCCAACCCCGCTAACTTCCTTCTGTTCCATTGGTTTTGCTTTCAATGTATTGGTTTCATTTTCAAGCCTATAATTTACACCTATATACATCTCTAGATCTCCCTTACCACAATGAGCACTTCCTTTGTCTTTTGTTCTCTGCATCTGCTCCTCCAACCACCATCACCAGCACCACCCTCCAGCACATTACTATATTAGCAGTGTAAAGAAAGGCATAATTTTCCAGCACACTTCCATTATGATCATCCAGTTGTTGTACTCCCGGTTAGTACCAGCAACATAAGGAGATGTAGTGCTGCAATCAGAATTTAGGAAATAATATAGAAAAGTAGAAAGCAGGACTTCAAAAGTAGTCATAGAACATAGAACATTACAGGGCAGTACAGGTCCTTCGGCCCTCAATGTTGCGTTGACATGTGAAACCAGTCTGAAACCCATCTATTCAGTGGGCGGCACAGTGGCAGAGTGGTTAGCACTGCTGCCTCACAGCGCCAGAGACCCGGCTTCATTTCCCGCCTCAGGCAACTAACTGTGTGGAGTTTGCACGTCCTCCCCGTGTCTGCGTGGGTTTCCTCCGGGTGCTCCGGTTTCCTCCCACAGTCCAAAGATGTGCAAGTTAGGTGAATTGGCCATGCTAAATTGCCTGTAGTGTTAGGTAAGGGGTAAATGTAGGGGTATGGGTGGGTTGCGCTTCGGCGGGGCGGTGTGGACTTGTTGGGCTGAAGGGCCTGTTTCCACACTAAGTATCTAATCTAATCTAATCTAATCTAATCTATTCTACACTATTCCATTTTCATCAATATATTTATCCAATGACCATTTTAAATGCCCTTAAAGTTGAAGAGTCTACGTCTGTGTGCAAAAGTGAGGACTGCAGATGCTGGAAATCAGAATCTAGATTAGAGTGGTGCTGGTAAAGCACAGCAGGTCAGGCAGACTCCGAGGAGCAGGAATATCGACGTTTGTGGCAAAAGCCCTGCCTGATGAAGGGCTGCCTGATCTGCTGTGCTTTTCCAGCACCACTCTAATCTACAGTCTACTACTGTTGCAGGCCGTGCATTTCATGCCGCTAATACTGAGTAAGGAAACTACCTCTGACATCCATCCTATATCTACCACCCCTCAGCTTAAAGCTATGTCCCCGCGTGCTAGCCATCACTATTCGAGGAAAAAGGCTCTCACTGTCCACCCTATCTAACCCTCGGCTTATCTTGTATGTCTCAATTAATTCACCCCTCAATCTTCTCTCTAGTGAAAACAGCCTCCAGTCCCTCAGCCTTTCCTTGTAAGACTTTTCTTCCACACCAGGCAACATCCTAGTGAATCTCCTCTGCATCCTTCCTATAATGTGGTGACCAGAACTATATGCAGTACTCCAAGTGTGGCCACACTAGAGTTTTGTACAGCTGCAGCATGACCTGATGGCTCTAAAACTCAATCTGTCTACCAATAAAAGCTAACACACCGGATGTCATCTTAACAAACCTATCAACCTGGGTGACAACTTTCAGGGATCTGTGTACGTGGACACAGATCTTTCTGATTATCTACAGTATCAAGAATCCTGTCATTAGCCCACAGTACTCTGCATTCCTGTTGCTCCTTCCAAAATGAATCACCTCACACTTTTCCGCATTAACCTCCATTTGCCACCTCTCAGCCCAGGTCTGCAGCTTATCTATAACCTGTCCTTCTGTAACCTGCAACATCCTTCAGCACTATCCTCAACTCTACCAACCCTACTGTCATCCACAAGTTTACTAATCCTTCCACGCCCTTGTCTAGGTCATTTATAAAAATGACAAACAGCAGTGGCCCCAAAACAGATCCTTGCAGTACACCACTAGTAACTGAACTCCAGGAAGAACATTTCTCATCAACTACCACCCTTTGTTGTATTTTCAGCTAGCCAACTTCTGATCCAAACTGCTAAATTACCCTCAGTCCCATGCCTCCGTATTTTGTGCAATAGCCTATTGTGGGGAGACTTTTGCACAAAATACGTTACTGAAATCCACATCCACCACGTTACCCGGATCCACCTGTTTGGTCATCCTCTCTCTCTCTCTCTCTCTCTCTCTCTCTCTCTCTCTCTCTCTCTCTCTCTCTCTCCCCTCCCTCCTTCCGTCCTTCACCTCCGACAATGCGTCCACCCAATCGACACGTACTCACAACCTATGTCATCAATACCTATGTAGACCACGACCAGGGGCTGATCCCCGCTCTGTTGATCCAAGAGATGACAGCAAAATCGGAGGTGTAATGGACAGTGAAGTGGGTTACCTCAGATTACAACAGGACCTTGACCAGATGGGCCAATGGACTGAGAAGTGGCAGATGGAGTTTAATTCAGATAAATGTGAAGTGCTGCATTTTGGGAAAGCAAATCTTAGCAGGACTTATACACTTAATGGTAAGGTCCCAGGGAGTGTTGCTGAACAAAGAGACCTTGGAGTGCAGGTTCATAGCTCCTTGAAAGTGGAGTTGCAGGTGGATTGGATAGTGAAGAAGGGATTTTGGTATGCTTTCCATTATTGATCAGAGTATTGAGTACAGGAGTTGGGAGGTCATGTTGCGACTGTATAGGATATTGGTTAGGCCACTGTTGGAATATTGCATGCAATTCTGGTCACCTTTCCAACAGAAAGATGTTGTGAAACTTGAAAGGGTTCAGAAAAGATTTACAAGGCTGTTGCCAAAGTTGGAGGATTTGAGCTATAGGGAGAGGCTGACCAGGCTGGGGCTGTTTTCCCTGGAGCGTTGGAAGCTGAGGAGTGACCTTTATAGAGGTCTACAAAATTATGAGGGGCATGGATAGGGTAAATAGGCAAAGTCTTTTCCCTGGGGTTGAGGAGTCCAGAACTCGAGGGCATAGGTTTAGGCTGAGAGGAGAAAGATATAAAAGAGACCTATGGGGCAACATTTTCACGCAGGGGGCAGTACGTGTATGGAATGAGTTGCCAGAGGATGTTGTGGAGGTCGGTATAATTGCAACATTTAAGAGGCATTTGGATGGGTATATGAATAGGAAGGGTTTGGAGGGATATGGGCTGGGTGCTAGCAGGTGGGACTAGATTAGGTTGGGATGTCTGGTCAGCTTGGACAGGTTGGACCGAAGGGTCTGTTTACATGCTGTACATCTCTACGACTAGCCCTTGTACCTGGGAGTCAACACACCAACTGTGAGTGTGTCTCGTTCAAAAGAACCTCCTATATGAGCCCTGAACTGGGGGGTTCCCCAATGATTAATGCTCTGCTCCTCTTCCCCCTCTTCCCTTCTGAGCAACAGGGACAGACTTTGTACCAGAGACCTGTACCCCATGGCTTGCCCCTAGTAAGACCTTATTCCCCTCCCACCACCCCCTCCAACAACAGTATCCAAAATAGTATAACACTTACTGCGTGAAACAGCCACAGGGGTTCCCTGCACTGCCTGCTGGTTCCTATCTCATCCGCTGTCTGTAACCCATCTGCCTTTTTCTTGCACTGAGGTGTGACTACCTCAATAACTCCCTCTGCCTCCCAAATGATCCAAAGTTCATCAGCTCCAGCTCCAGTTCCCTAACATAGTTTTCAAGGAGCTGGAACTGGAGCTGATGTGCACTTCCCGCAGAGGAAGTCAGCAGGGACAGTAATGATGACATTTACCTCCCACATTCTGCAGGAGGAACATTTAACTGCCCTAACCTCCACTCCCACTATTCTAAATTCTCAGAGATTGTAGAAAAATAAAAAGTAAAAATAAAACTACATACTTTATCAATCTGGTCCACCGGACCTTTTTGTTTTGGTTAGAGGAGAAGGTTGGGCCTGAGATATGACCTAAGTAGTGTTTTGGGTAACGCAACTGCCCAAGTATATTACTTCACTCTGCAGTTGTGTGTCTGCTCCTGCTCAGCGTGTGCTCTGCTTATTCACAAGATAAGTTTTTAAATTAGTGATTCACCTTCCTGTCAGCCAGCTGGTTGACGCTCCCACTCTTTCTGCTGCTGAAACAAAAATTACTGGATTACTGCCAGTGCTACACTGGAGTACAGGTGTAAAAGAATAAGACCGAGGCATTTGATAAGTCCCATATAAGAAATGACAGTTAACTAAGGTAGAAGTTCATGAAATTGAAAACAAATTAATGATACGGCTGGCCAGTTGGTTGCATGGTTGGGGACAGAAAATAGGGATTATGGTTTGGTACTCAAATTGGTAGATGTAACAAAAGGCCCACCAGGATCTGTATTTGGGCCTCAATTATTCACATTATTTATTAATGGCATAGAAAGTCATATATCCAACTTTGTCTACAACGCCTCTTAATTTTGCAAGATGAGCAATGTAGATGTTAGCCTATCAATATCACTTAGTAATTTTGTACTAGGTGAATTGGCAATACTGTGACAATGGAGTTCCACACAAACTGGTGAGACTATCCATTTTGGATTGAAAAAGGATAGATCAAGGACCAAAATCAATTCAGCTACAGTTAAGGAACAAAAAAGATGTAGCAACATTTCTGTGCCATTTATAAGCTACCAATGGCTGGAAGAATGTAGAGGATCAAATCTGCAAGGGAACTAGGGGTGCAAATATTACAATAATTATAATGGGGAATTTAAATTAGCCAAATGTAGACCAGAATAATGATAGAAGGACAGATAGCAGGAAATGTTCCCAAATTGTTTTTTTTTTAGGAGAACCTTGTATAGCAACATGTGTCCAGTCCAATGAGAAGGAGTCTATGCTCGACCTGGTTTTTGAGGATGAGATGGGCTAAATGTCAGTTTGGGATGATGCTGGTAGAGAATAACAAACAATCTAGAGTAAGAATAACCAACTGCAGAAGAGTCAACTTTGGGGCTAGAGTAGAACCAGGCTGGTTAGACTGGAGCCAAATGTTACAGGAAAATTATACAGCTGGCCAATGGGTTACCTTCAAAGAAGAGATGGTTCAGGCATAGTCCAAAGTGGAAGAGAAAGGAGATAGAAATTAAGGTTATGAAGAAGAGGTGTGCTTATGACGTATGTTGAGTTAAAAAAATGCAGTTGAGTCAGATTGAGTATGGATAGGTCAGAAAGGAAGTGAGAAAGCAAATAAGAAAAGCAATACTGGATTGTGAAAAGGGACTGGCAGCAGGTAATTTGTCTTTTCTAAGCATTCAAATCGTACACTGATGATTAAAGGAGGAGTAGAGCCAATTGATTTCTCTGAAAGTCATCAATGATTTCATGGTTGTCATTAGACATTTTAATTCCAGATTTTATTGAATTCAGATTCCACCAACTGCATATTGTGATTCCAAACTGGGTCCCCAGAATGTTACCTGAGATCTCTGGATCATTACCATTAACCTAGTGACATTACGACCAGGCAATTGCCTCACCATTCAATTTCAAAGTTTAGTGATAATACAAAACTTGGAAGTATTGTAAACTGCAATGGGTTCAGTGTAGAACTTCAAAAAGCGATTGACAAATTGGTGGAATGGGTGGACAAGTAGCAGATGAATTCAATGCAGAAAATTGAGAGATGGTGTACTTTGGTATAAAGAACATGGGAAGACTTTTTAAAAATTGGGTATTATTCTAAATGTTGTGCAGGAGCAAGAGAGACCTGGATCTGTACACCCAAGTCTTTAAAGGTGGCAGTACCAGTAGACAACTGTTAAAATGCATTCATTATCCTAGGCTTCATTAATAAAGGAATCTATTCAAGAGCAAGGAAATTATACTCCATTTATATCAGATGCTACTTAATCCTATACTGAAGAATTATGTAGAAATGTGAATGCTGCACTTCAGAAAGATGTGAATGCATTGGAGAGTGTAGAAGAGGTTTACAAGAATGATTGGAGATGAATCACTTCATTTCTGAGGGTAGGTTGAAGAAGTTAGGATTGTTTCATTTGAGGGGAGGAGACTAAGA
The DNA here is from genome assembly GCF_047496795.1 of Chiloscyllium punctatum. Classification (NCBI taxonomy): domain Eukaryota; kingdom Metazoa; phylum Chordata; class Chondrichthyes; order Orectolobiformes; family Hemiscylliidae; genus Chiloscyllium; species Chiloscyllium punctatum. The sequence continues at coordinate 76,076,720 of NC_092749.1, forward strand.
GACAATCTGAAAAAAGTTTTCAAAATGTTGAAGGACCTGGAAAGCGTGGACAGAGAGAAACTGTTACCGCTCCTAAAATGATTAGAATGAGAGGGCACAGATTTGAACAAGCTCTGCAAAAGAGGCAAATGCAAATGAGTGTAAGCCTTTTTAGCCATGAATGTTTAAGGTCTAGAGTGCACTTCCTGCTGCTGCTTGAACTTTTGGTGATACCGGTATTTATTTATTTAAAAAATACCATTTTACCACATGCTGTAGCTGGCTATTTGATCTATCCATGGCAATTCTGTTCTCCCTCTTGTTTACACAAGTGCATTGCTCCAAGTGGTGCTGATTGGTCTGTTTGGGGAAGAAAGAGCAGTTTAGAAACATGAAGGGTAATTGTAGTATCTTGTTTATAATTATTGTTATAATTTAACTTAGTGAAGCTTGGGATTTGAGTTCAAGTTTTTTTCTGTTGGTAATTCAGTATTGTACCATAGTGTGTTTTCCCAGTGACTCATTTTGGAATTTTTACTAAGTATTAATGATCTTTAGACTTGCTATGAGCAGAGCAACTCTGTCCTGTTTTTCCTTGAGTTTGAGAGATACTTACCACAGTTATTTTATTACTGTGAAATTTAGCCCAGTAATTATATTCAGTTGCAATAATTTGTGCTCTTTATTAATTTCATAGGCAAACAATGCAGATGATCCCTGGTTGAATTGGAATACTACTTCAGCTGGGACCTGGAGCACTAATAATGCAGGTAACAGTGGAAATCCCTGGAGTACGGTAAACTGGCCAACAAACACAGACAGTTCAAATGCACAGAAAAATAATACTGCAGACAATTGGGACATGACTGGCTATGGTCATCCACAGGCCTACCAGGGCCCAGGTCAGTGGCAGTAAACTTACAGTACAGTTCTCTAATGTTCAGACATGCATCTGTTTTTCAGTGATATTTTTGAGGACTCTGCTGCTTGTTCTGTGTGTCTGTTTGTTATTATTTTACATTTGTGCTTAAGACTACTGATAACTTCAACAGAGTGAATGCGTATGAGCATTGCCCGTATATAACAACCTGCAAAATTATTGGATGGAAGTAGTGGAAAATGAATGAAGGTTGTGTATATTGCCTTTTTCATATTTCTATCATAACATTTCCATCAACAGTGAAGCACATTTGCAAGAATAAAACTCGGCTTTTTGAAAACTTATGAATTACTTGCATAATGAGAATGGAGATAGCTGTTTAATAATAATTAGAGCTTTAAACAAAAGTACTGAATTGGTAACGTCTAGACATGTTTGATTGTTGTATCATATTAAAAACAAGTAGACAAGTACTCACTGTGTTGCATTTTATTCACCGCATGAGAGGCCAGTAGAATGTTAACCAGCTTTACTGACATCTAACTTGCATTTGTTTGAACATGTTTTAATTCAGCACATTTGCATGTACTTTAGAAAATTTCTCTGAAAAATAGAGAATTGAACTGTTGTAAAAAATAACTTTCCTGTGAATTGATGCACCTTTGTGCATTGTCTGGTGTTATAATCAAATCAGTACACACTTGTTTCTGTCTGTTTGCTTTCTTTACAGGACTAAGACCATTTTTTTGTTTTTCTATGTCTCTTGATTAGTTCTGAGTATTGAATAATAGTAGATTCACAACTATTTTTCAAGCTGAGGATATAAAAAATATTTGATTTTTAATATTTTAAACTGTGAATGTCTTTTCACAAATAGTCTTGGGAAATTATGAACTTGTGACCTCAATGTGTGGTCGTTGGAATATGTAGTAGCTAAATATTAAAGATATTATTCCACTTGGGCATTTCAGTTAAACATACAAAATCCTGAAGGGGCTTAACGGGGTAAACACTGAGTGGGTTGACCCTGGATGGAAAATGATTTGAGTGTAAAGGCACAGTCTCAAGCTAAAGGGTTGATGGTTTAGGACTATGGTTTGGAGTTTCTTTTATGTGAAGAGTTGAGAACTTTTGGAATTCTCTCCTGGAGGGTTATGGATACTCTAATGTCAAATATATATTCAGAACTGAAGTTGGCAATTTTGTTGATTTCTCACGGAATCAAGGCATATGGAGGTTGAGCAGGCAAGTAGAATTCGGACAAAGGTCACCTGGGATCGTAATGAATGAAGGGGTGTAGTATGTTCCTGCTCTTATTTCTTATGATCTTAGTTTTTTGGAAGGGAGTGTTAAAAATGAGCAATTAAGTAACCCGGCTTTGAATGCATATTTTGAGTGCTGATGAAATGTGCTTTGGGGATGAGGGAGTAGCTTGTAGCACCCATTTCTTGGCATTTGTGGCACGCATGCACAGTTGTACAAGGCGGTATCTTAATGGTTTTCACAGGTGTCTAATATCTATCAGCAACATGTTAAGTAGGCAATTTTTACTATTGATCAAAGTACAGCACTAATTTAACACCAATGGTGCCATTTTGGAGCTCCACTCTCTAGCCTATCATTCTACTTAACCTGGCACAGCTGAATGCAACATTAAATGGATTAATGAATGCTGTCCAAGGGGGCTTTTCTGGTGTAATGGTAGTGTGATAACTCTGAACCAAGATTCACTTACTCCAGAGGTGAATTGTAATATCTCTAAGCACGTTGATTTAGAAAATATAATTAAAAGGAAGTCTACCAACCCTATTTGAAAGGGTCTTGAACTAGCTGCAGGCTACTTTTTCTGACTGTTACTTTAATTCCATGCATTTTGAATGGTTTCCATCATTGCTTAAAGCTTCACCAGGTGACAGGAAGTTGTGGGACAACTGCTGAATTACTCTGTGGCTGATTTAAAAACTTCTGCACAGAGAAGTTGCTCCCAGGCATTGGTTGATTTATTGACCTTTCTCCTAGCATTAAGCATGACTAGGGAATTAACAGAGGACATGCAATGCAGGACAAACTCCTGTGAGAGGTAAATATGAAAAATGCCCTTGGCAGAAGGTTGTATCAGCACTGGCCATTTCAGGAACAAATCTTCTGCCTGTGCTTCAATGATCACAAATGATTGAGACGATCTTGCTTCACTAGACTGTTCATCATTAAAATTTGCTGCCTGGAATAGTTGCCACCCCAGTCTCCGAGCAAAACAGCAAATGATGCAGATCAGTACCTGGCATCCTGGCAACAGTTGGAAGTAGCCACTCTGTAGCAATCTTCTGTCACCTGCATTTCAACAATGACAGAAAACTAAAGAGTGGCTACTGGACAATTGGAGACTCTCAATGACTGTATTGCTCATGGTTTCACACACCCACATGCATGACAGACATGTTAAGAGAAGTTCTGGTACTGTAAGAAATCTCTTGGAACAGAATGTGAAATGTGCAAAAAAAAAATTCTTGGCAAAGCCAAATTCCAATGAGGAAAGGTATCAACCATCACTGGGTAACCTAAAGAAGTTAAGGATGGCATCAGACTGGGGGGAGAAAACAGTATGGCAAAGATTAATGGTAAGCAAAGGATTGGGAAGACTAATTTAAACCAACAAAAGGTGACCAGAAAAAGTAATGGAGGGAGAAAATAAATTTAGAGGATAAACTTGCAAGTAATATCAAGCTGGGCAGCAATTACTGGTTTAAATATAAAAAATGAGAGAAAAGCCCCTTCTCTCCTAAGAGACCCAAAGGCCCCTTGGAGAATGAGGCTAGGGAAATAAAGATGGGCACTAGGATATGGCAGAGGAGTTGAATAAATACTTTGCATCAGTCTTTATAGTATAAAACACCAGTAACATTCCAAAATTATTAAATATTCAAGGGGCAACTGTGAGGAGAGGAAATACATGCCATTAAATACAAATAAATACCCTAGCGATAAAGTGCTAGGGAAACTAATGAAGCTAAAGGCTGCTAAGTACACTAGACTTGATGGACACGTCCTAGGATATTAAAGAAAAATATTACAGAGATGGATGATTATTACCAGTTCATCCTCTAAAAATCCTTGGATTCTGGAAAAATTCCAGGAGATTGGAAGGAGTCAAAAAAACAGTTAACAATAGGTCAGTTAGTTTAATGTGTTATTGGGAAAATGTTAGTCTATATGAAAGAATGCAGTAGCAGAACATTTCAAAATGCATAATGTGATCAAGCAGAGGCAATGTAACTTTGTGAAGGGGAAATCATGTCTGACAAGATTACTAGAATTCTTTGAGGAGGTAATAGGCAGAATAGAGATAAAGGGAAAGCATTAGATGTAGTATATTTGGAATTTCAGAAGGCATTTGATGTACCATGCAGAAGGCTACTTAATAAAGCAAGTGTAGGAGGTAGTATATTAACACAGAGAATCGGCCAACTAATAGAAGAAAGAGAATTGGGGAATAAGAGTGTATTTTCAGGATGAACATCTTTAACTAATAGTGTGCCACAGTGATTAGTGGCCACAATTATTTACAATAGATATTAATGACTTGGATGAGGAAAGTGAATGTACTATAGCCAAGTTTGTTGATGACACAAGTAGGTGGGAAGGCAAATGAGGAGGATGATAGAGTTTGCAGAGATATATAGACAGGTTATTTGTATGCACTAAAACTTGATAGTTGGAATATAGTGTGAGGTCGTGCATGTTGGCACTGAAGCTGAATATTATTTAAATGGAGAAAGACTGCAGAAAGCTACAGAACTGAGGGATTTGGGAATCCTCATCCATTGATCACAAAAAGCTGGCATTCAAGTTCATCAGGTAATAGGGAGGACAATAGAATGTTGCACTTTATTTCAAAGGGAACGGTGTAAAGAATTTAGGACGTTTTGCTAAAATTTTACAAGGCACTAATCAGACCACAACTGAAATACTGTAAACAGTTATGGGGTCCCTTATCTAAGGGAACATATACTGGCATTAGAGGGAGTCCAGAGAAGATTCATTAGGCTGATACCAGGTATAGAGGAGAAGTTGAGTAGATTAGGCCTGTACTTGTTGGAATATACAAAAATCAGATTTGACCTTACTGAAACATTAGATTTTTAGAGGACTTGTTAGGGTAGATGTGAAAAGGTTGCTTCACTTTGTGTGCTACCTTGTTCCTTTTGTCCTGGCTGCAGCATTCATATGCCAGTTGTTTTACCTTCATGCTATCCTCCAAACCATGCGTTGTTGCTGTGACTGTGATTGAGTGACTTATTCATAGGCTATCAGCTATAGCATTATAGTCCAACACAATCTGCAGCTTTATTACCTGGCGTATCTGCCATTGTACCACTATTCCCAATGACCTTACTATCTCTAGGACCAAAAGGCATAATTTCAGAATTGAGGTTGCACATTTCAGAGCATGAATTTGTGAAATTCCTTACTGTACAGAGCTGTATAAGCTTGTCTTTTTGAAGCTTGTCATATTGAAGGCTGAGATTGAACGATTTTTGACCAGGAAGGGAATCAAGACTTACAGAAAACAGGGAGGAACATGGAGTTGAGGATTATTAGATTAGCTAAGATCTTGCTGAATGGCAGAGCAGACTCAATGGACTGAATGGTCTACCTCTGTTCTTGCATATTATGGTCTTATGAAGCAGCAATGTCTAGATTACGCTAGAGGAAGCCTTCAGTACTCTGCTGAATTGGTCTGAAGTTTTGTCATGTCTTGCTGCTTGCTGCACAACCTTGCTATCAGGAGGGAAGAACCTTCGCACAAGCTACATTGGAGAAGCTAAGGAAGTGGTGCTGGAAGAAGAGGATAAGGAAGCAGTTGCAACCTTTACAACTCCTTTCTGTCCAGAATCTGCATGAACAAACAATAAATAATGTCAGGTAACCTTGAATGCTATTCTGCACTCAACAGTAGTCCATGCTTCTTTCTTTTCCCCTATTACTGGCCATCCCATCATTTTATTATTCGTAATGCAAAAATGTTAGTGCAAAATGCACATTACAATCCAAATTTTAATAAATCATGCCATAATGAATATAGAAGTAAGTTGATCACCTTGGTACATTCTCTTAGTACCTGTGCCTGTTCTATTGGTCCTACAAGATTCTTTCCTAGTAGTTAATTCATATCGAGTGGAAGGTTGCTGAGGAAATTGAAAACTTTGAGCATTTTAGTGTCTGGAAGGCCTGGTTTCAGATTGCACTTTCTGAGCGTATTCATTTGGGATTAGCAGGCTGACAGCAAATGGCAAGGGCAGTGGCAAGATTGAGATAATAAATATCTTTGAGAGAGAATAGCAAGTTCATATGCCATGGACCTATTCTTGGGGTGATGTGTCAAACATCCTCTTGTTCTGTGCCAAAATAAATAAGTACAGAACTGTAATGCCTTGGATATACCTTCCAGTGGTTTCCAGAACGATAATGGCACTAAAACCTTAGGTGGAAGCTTCCTATGCTAAGACATTGCCCATCTTCACTGATTTCCATGTGTGTGCTACTGGCAGTAGCTGCTCCTTTTGATAATGTAAAGGATAGACTCCAAACTTCGTGGAAAAAACCTTGAATGAAGTTAGTGTTAGATTCTTTCATGCTCTTTGATGCCAAATAGAGGATTTCTAGTAGACTAAGTGCAAACTGGTCCATAAAAGTTGGCATGTGTAACCTCTGCAACTGAGAGCACCACAGGATAAGGTCCAACCAGTCCATGCTGAACATAATCCCAAATTAAACTAGTCCCACCTGCCTGCTACTGGCTTGTATCCTTCCAAACCTCTCCTATTCACATACTTATCCAAATGTCTTTCAAACGTTGTAATTGTGTCCACATCCACCTCAGGAAGTTCATTCCACACGTGGAACCCCTCTCTGTAAAAATAAAAATTAGCCCCTCACATCTTTGTTTAAACCTCTCTCCTCTCCTTAAAAATGTGGCCCCTAGTCTTGATATCCCCCATCCGAGGGAAAAGACAACTGCCATTAATCCAATGTTTTTACCCATCAAAACATTGCGTAAAGTCACCTCTCAACCTCTTAGGCTGGGACCTTTTCCACTGCAGCATTTCTTTATAACTCCATACTAACCTGGTAAATCTCTTCTGAACCCTGTCCGGCTTAATAACATCTTTCCTATAATCAGAACTAGACAGTTTTCCAAAAGAGACCTCACCAATATCCTGTATAACCTCAACTCTTCTACTCAAAGGACTGAGCAATGAAAGCAAGCATGGTAAACATCTTTTTAATCATCCCGTCTTTATCTGATACAAATGTCAAAGAATTATGTACCTGAATCCCTAAGTCCCTCTACTGTACAGCACTACACAAGACCCTACCCTTCATTGTATAAGTCCTATCTGTGTTTGATGTACCAATATGTAATACCTCGCATTTACTAAGATTGAGCTCCATCTGTTATTCCTTTTGCTTTGCTCTCGCTCCAGCATGCACGTGAGAGATGTTTCTGCTGCATACTATTCTCTGATCCATGTACTTACACTGTGACTGTGTAATTGAGTGCCTGCACTCATGGGCCATCAGCAGCCGCAGAATTGTACTCCAATATAATCTGTAGCCTTGTGGCCTGGCATAAGCCCCATTCTTACCACTATTTCCAATTATCTTGGTATCTCTATCATTTTATTCTCTTGAAGGGGAGATGCAAGCAAATTTTCATACTGCTAGGTTTTTGCAATATTGGAACCCCTACTGTTACATGCAGCCAGTGAATAGTACAGTTGAGTGCTGGCTGCAAGCTAAAATTGTGGTAGTGTTCAGACAGCACAAAATTGGTGCTTTTCTATACTTCATGGAAATGGAAATTAATGGATAGGTTGGACTGAAGGGCTGTTTTTGTGCTGTGCGTCTGTGACTCTATGACTCTAATCAAGTTTTATGTTCCCAATGCCCCTTTTTGCAATTCTCGAATTGAATTCCAGAGACTACTTTAAGAGGGGGGAAAAAAAACTGGAAAATTGCAATAGGTTTGACAGTCTCTATGGAGAGACACAAACTTAATATTCTAGATTGATGACCATTCTTTAGCACTCCTAGTCATTCCACCTCTCAGTAGAATAATCCAATCCTTTCCCTGATCTACCTCTATAGTACTGCACATTTGTGTTCAAACATGATTCTCTTTGATGTCATTCACCATATTTGTTACACTGTCCTCATAGCGTGTTCTCTGTACTTGTATGAAATTCCTCTGCTACAGTTGAAACCATTGAAGATTTTTTGCTCTTTCTACTTTCTTAAATTTTGAAAAGAACTCTGATTTAATTGATATTCAGAAATCTGTAAGAGATTTCTATATTTTGGCAGTTTTTACAGATTTTGATCCAGTCCTAAGTTACTCAAACTTTTGAAAATTAAAGTATCAATTTCTATTTTATGCTTCTCTTTGATTTATATATAATTTTTTTGAATTCCAATTTGCTTCCAATTTTCGTCATTTATTGGTCCTTGAGCAACGGCCCAAGACCTACCCTAGAAAATCCTAATCACTGTCTGCCCGCACTTATGAACCTCCTCAACATCCTAAGTAGGATTATGCACGATTACCATTTTTAAAAATAAAATTTGGTGTTTGTACAAAATTGCACTTGTAGGGAACCAACAGGTATAGCTTCTGTTTCTTCGCATTTATGTTAGATTTACTTTTCTGTAGGTGCTGCAGAGGATGATGAATGGGATGATGATTGGAATGAGTCCAAACCACCCCCAAGTATTATTCCTCACACAGAGTCTGAGGCAGCAGAGACTGGTTTGGCTCGTGGAGCTCCTCGCAACAATTCTGTGAAAATGCCACGCAACAGGTAATGGAAATAAGCGGCAAGCATATACTTCATAATCTTGTTGCAGTCAAAAAATATTTGTCTTGATAAAGTTTGTAAAGTTACGTACTTCGTTTGTTGAAAGTTTCTTAAGCTTTAGTCTTTGTTTTTTGGATAAATGAAGTTTTTTATGTCCGTGTCATATGTTACTGAATACTTAAGGGGTTTAAATTGTTTGTTTTTCTTTCATAATCATTAACCTCTTACTTTAATCTCTGATTTGGGAGGAAGGGATATTATTGTTCAAGAACAAAAATATAAATTGCTGGGGAACCTCAGCAGATCTGACAGCATCTTTGGAGAGAAAATAGAGTTAACGTTTTGGGTCCAGTGACCGTTCATCAGAACTCTAGTTTCTCCAGCAGTTTCTGTTTTTGTTCCAGATTTCCAGCATCTGCAGTTCTATTTCACTGTTGAGGAACTCCCTCTCCCACTATTCTAAGTAAATAATTTATATTTAGTGTATCCTATCCTTTAGTTGTCTTATATACCTTAACTAGATTGCCCTTTAATCTTTATATTCCAGAGACTATGTAAAGTTTATGCACTTTTATCCTCTATGTACTGGCTTCACTTAGGTGAATCTAAGCCTTTGTCGTATCTATATCTCTGTCCTGAGGTGTACTGTGTAAAACTGAATGCAGTATTCCAGCTAGAGTAGAGCTCTAAATATTTGAAGGAATTTGCTTTTTTTGTTTTCTAGTCTACCTTGGATAAAGGCCAAAATTCCATGATTGAATATGATCTGGCTAATTAGAGGGCACACTTTCGAATGCAATTCTATGCCGCTGTTATTTGAAGATTACAATTAGTTAATGAGAAATAATATGCAACATTGTTATATTGACTTCAGTTTTATTCATAAATTATGATTCTAAATAAAATAATTATGCACTTCTGCATAAATTTATTGTTGGGAAAGTACCTTTCGGATAAAAGTTTTACTGATAAGTTTTGAGACTGCTGCCTTTTGTAGCACTTTAAATTGGTTTGCATCCTCTAAATGTCATAAATGAAGAGTTATGCTTTCTTAAATGCATTAAAAATAGTTGTTACTTTGAATGCTTGGGAAATGGTTAATGCTTATTAATTAAAAATGGCAGTTAACAGGGAGTTATAGAATTATATAGCACCCAAACAGACTGTGTTCAATTCAACTCATCCATACCGACCTGTATCCTAAACTGATCTAGTGCTGTTTTCCAGCATTTAGCCCATATCCTTCTGAACCCTTCCTATTCATGTAACTATCCAGATGCATTTTAAATGACTGTAATTGTACCAGCCTCCACCATTTTCTCTGGGAGCTCCATACATATACCACCCACTGTGTGAAAAGGTTTCCCTTTAAAATCTTCTATATCTTTCCTCTCTCACCTTGAACCTATGCCCTCTAATTTTGTACTCTCTCACCCTGGGAAAAAGATCTTCTCTTTTCATCCTATCTATGTCCCACATTTTATAAGTTTCCATAAGGTCACCCCTCCGCCTTTGATGCTCCAGGGCAAAATGCCTCACCCTGTTCAGCCTCTTCCTATAGCTCAAACCTTCCAATCCCAGCAACATCCTTATAAATCTTTATTGAACCCTTTCAAGTTTAACAACATCTTTCCCCTTACAATGAGACCAGAATTGAACACAGTATTCCAGAAGTGGCCTCACCAATGTCCTGTACAGCTGCAATTCCTTAACACTTTTCTTAAATAATAGCACCACGTAACCTGCTTTCCGGCACCTCACCTGTGGCTACTGATCTGCAAATATCTCAGCAAGGGGCCCAGCAATCACTTCCCTAGCTTCCCACGAAGTTCTGGGGTACACATGGTTCTGGTCCTGGGGAATTATCTACTTCTGATCCAAAATGAGGTGCTCTCTGTCTTTGAGAAATTAGAGTTGAGGAGAGCTAGCTGGATAGTCAAGGATCCCTGTACAGAGGGCATTCAGTTAAACCATAGTAACTGACACCACAATCTTCAGGCAGACTATTTATCAAAAAATAATTGAGCTGACAGTTGCTCTGAGTGGTTTGTCTTTGCTTATGTACAGTATTCAAAACTGACCCAATAATTTAATGAGTTCCATATAAATTCCACGAGAAACTTCAGATTTACAATCTATTCTTAATTTTTTAAAGATTGCTTTATCTAAACATTGACCCAATTTATGATAAAAATTGAGCTGCCAGAAAAATCACTTGGTACAATGGTAAACATGATGTTTACTTTAGTTGCTAATACAGATATTTAGCAGCAGGTTTGCTGGCAAATAAAATATATTCTCCAAGCCTTTTTTTACTAATGAAGATTATGCATTTTTAAGTAACTGGTATATCACTATACAAATAATTGTGTATGTGGTTGTGTTTTCCAATAAGCCCTTGTAAACATTAGTAATAATTGAAGAATTGTTTTTAAAAAAATCTCATTCTTGGAATGCTTTTTGAGAAAAGAGTGGTGTTGAAAATGGAAGTTCACATCCCAATTTTGTGCCGTTCACTTGAAGCTAAACTGTTTGCTTAAATAAAAAAATACCTTTTTAGAAGGTATTGAATTGAAGTATGATCAATAGTTAGTTCTATTGTAATCATTTAGTTTTTAACCAATTTTTAGATAAACCGTGTTGTGAATGCTGGATTCATTCAGATAGAGTTTAATGTTTGTTTTTTTGACATCCTTCTGCTTTTAAGGCATACCCAGTCTTTGTTTTAATATAGGTTTCCAACCTTTATCAAACATGGGCCTGAAGTCTATCTACTTTCAAAGCAACCAGTAAAAACCACTGAGAAAATTACAATCCATGTAAGTTATACTAGTAATTGGGAAGGGAATTTTTTTGGAGCTGTAGAAAATTGGGAAGTTGGCTGAGAGTACAGTAAAAATAATTAAGGTATGTATCTTGCATTTTTGATTTGCATGTATGGTAATGTGGATAATCACCTTGGTTAAAAAAAGGAATTTGAAGAAATTGAAGCTGTGAGGAGATGACTTGATTTTTTGATTCGTACTGAATCATTTTATTAGCCTGGTGTATCTAAGATGATATATCTGCATCACTCTGGTGGTGTTCTCACCTCTGGTTACAAGGTGAATCCAGAGATGCAAGTCCAAAAGTAAAGGCTAGCATTTCATCGCAATACTGTGGGAATTCTGCATTGCCAAAGATCTCATTTATTGAGATGAGATGTTAAACTGCAGCACTCTGTTAGCAGGTGCTCCAGGGTGTTTATTTAATCTTGAAATCGTCACCTGAAAACTATTGACCAGTCACCTTGTGTCAGTGCTAGAAAACATCAAGGAATCATTACTGAATGATGCAATTGGCAATCATTTGAACTGAGGGATATGGATCCTGTAAGTGAAGACAGTTTTAATATGGAAGGCAAAATGTGTCTGCTCAGGCTTGGAAGGTTGAAGACCTGGTTCCTGTGCTGTAATGGTCTTTGTTCTTGTTCTTTGCCCTAAAAATATAGGAGTAGTCAACATGTTTCTTTTGAAAATGACTGAATTCTTTAGCGACGTATTAGACAGGGGTAATGCATAGAGATTTAATATAGATGAGAGTGACTGTCTTGAACAACAAGTACAATTGACTGTGTATGACTTCATAGGGCCCTAGCAAAACTAAAGTTAATAAGATTCGTGGAGTTTGGGTAAACTCTCTGCTGCTGGAGTTATGTACTAAGCACAAAGATTATTTGGACATCTGTCATTTCATCCCCAAAACATTAATCCCGAGGAGCTCCTACAGTAGCGTCTTGAGCCCAATCATCTTCAGAGGGTTCTTTGCTGACCTTCAGTCCATCATAATATTAAAAAGTGGGAAAGTTCACTGATAATTGCACAAATATTCAGCACCATTTACAATGAGTGATATACGAAACAATCCAAGTCCAAATGCAGCAAGATCTGTACAACATCCAGGCTTTGGCTGGTAAATGGCAAGTAACATTAATGACACACAAGTGCGAGGCAGTGACTTCCTCCAGTGAGAGAATTCACCATATCTCCCTTGACATTCAATATCATTACTTTGACTCCTCAAAAACAACATCCTGAGGGTTGCCATTGACCATAAACTGTATTGGACCAGCTATATGTGATTTCAAGAGCAGATCAGAGGCTAAGAATTTTATTGTGAAATAAACAATGAAAAGACAGAGGAGGAAATGTACATTTTTTAGTTTAGGAATTCATTATTTAATGAGAAACAGGAATGGAAAAGAGGAAAGAAGATGAGTTTGGATTAAGACTTACAAAAAAAAGTAAAATGTCAATTTTAAGTTTTTAAAATTGCCAACAATTAATATCCAACTTTTGTTAGAATAATTTTAGTCTATGATTAGTTGGCAGTCGTTAAATGATGATTTTCTTGAAAGGATACCAGAAGTTGAAATTATAGGATTTAACCTTATTTACTATCTGGTAACTTTACAACATGCAGTGCATGTCAATGGTCAGGCAAATAGCAAACTGTCATTTTTGTAAACTATAGAGTGATGCAACTTAGACTAGCAGCCTCTTAATGTTAGGATTTAATGCTAATCTACAGTTATTTTATCATTATATCTTATCGCAAATCACAGTGATAGCACTTGGCCCAGTACACTAATATTACAGTAATATTACAATGTGTTACTTTAGCAGAACGCTCTGAGCAGATGGACTTTAGCTACCTTGTAAAAATGTCATGCTAGTCATTGATCTCAATATTAGCAGGTGAGTTGTGTTGTAGTGGGACTGGGACTGGGGGTGGGGGAAAGGGTTCTGGGCAACATTATAGGCTGTCCACATACAGCCTTTCAGCTTTAACAGAATTTTCACCAGGAAGCCAACTGCAACTGCATATAGGGAGCTGATATGGAGGGTGGAGGTCTGATTTCCAACTGCAAGAAGGGTCTTTGTATTTTGTGCAGGGAAGGTTGGATCCAAGGGAAAAAGATAAGTTTGGTGTTAAAACACTTAAATTAATGCTTCCAGGAAACAGATTGCCTGTCCCCCTCTCCTATTTTTGTGAAATGGGGAATTGAGCAATTTGAGCAGGTTGGGGCTTGGGTTTGAAAATTTACAAAAATTAACATCTGACAACAACTGCTCATTTTTGAGTTGGGATTACAGTTTGCCCCGGTGGCCATCACGAGGTCCGTATTTAAATATAATACAACAATATAAACCTAAATGTTTTCTTAATCTAGAAAGGAGAGGTTGGTCCAGTTTGGGAATATCCCACTTCCTCTTTGAGTTGTGTGGTGGCTGATCCGAAAAAGGGATCCAAGCTGTATGGATTGAAGAGTTATATTGAATATCAAGTGACGCCCAATGTAAGTTTTCAAATAGAATTACAAATTGTTCATACTTTAGATATGTGTAAATTAGTGCTCTTTTACTTCGCCCTACTGAATTTTTTCAGCAATGCATTCTGCTTCTTAGTAATAACTATGCTGTCCAAGACTTCTGTAAGGAATTCATCAACAACTTCTCTGACTGTTTCTACAACTTGAATTTGGCTAAGGATAGTCAGTCTACTGAATGCAACCATGTGTGGGCTGATGAACATGCTTTGGATTGCACACTACAACTGGCACAATTGTTTTATTTTCTGATAGATTTATGGATTTACTGAATACATACTTGCAAATTACAGCCCCTGTGTACTAATAATCTGCCAAAATATATATAAAATCCAAGCTCGCTCAAAATTGAAAATCTATGATAAATGAAAAATATACATCAATATTAAATGTTCAAGCTGCCTGTCATACAAAATTTCACCTATCTCACCCCACTATATGGACTAAATCCTAATCACATATTTTGAACGTAGAAACATTGAAAATAGGAACACAGGCCATTAAATCCTGTGTCACTTAGTCCACAGCTGGTCATCCAACTTGTATACTGTTCCTGCTTTCTCCCCATACCTAGTGCTCCCTTTAGCCCTAAGAATTATATTTATTTCCTTGAAACCATTCAGTTTTCTGTCCTCAACTGCTTTCTGTGGCAGAAATTTCCACAGGCACGTCACTCTTTGATGACATTTTGGTTGATCTCCGTCTTAAATGGCATGCCCCATGTTCTTAAATTATGACCCCGTGTCCCTCCAGTCATTGAGAACATTCTTCCTGAGTTTCTCTCTCTGTGTTCCGGTTTGAACTTTATAGGTTTCTGAGATTCCCTCCTCGTTCTTCCAAATTTCAGTGAATGTAGTCTTAATTGATGGGGTGTGCGGCTGTCTCTTTATCCTGTCACCCCAGGAATCAGTCCGGTAAACTTGTGTTGCACTGTCTCTGTAGCCAGAACACTCATCCTCTGATTAGGAGGCCAAAGGTGCATTTAATGCTCCAAGTGTGGTCTCAGCAATGCCTTGTACGATTATAACAAAAACATTCTAACTTCACAAAACAAAAGCAAATAGATATGCTGGTTATAGAGAAATTGGAAGAATGGAATGGAATGCTCTAGATATGTGAATTTGTGGTTGAGACGTGTGAATATTGATAGTTTTATGGTGAATATTAATTGATAATATATCCTCGAAATAGAGTGAAAGAAGTCAAGGAAAGGTAGAATCGAAGGTGGACTGTCTTGAAGCTGGGAAAAATGTGGAAATTGGAAGGGAAGTTAATGGCAGTTTTTAATTTTGGTGGGGATCGGGGAGGAACACCAAAATGATGATCATTATACCTGGAAAAAAATGTCGTGGTGTGAGGCCTTAGTAGGACTGAAAGAAAGAATGTTATGTGTCACACAAAAAGGAAGGCAGAGCTAGGACCCATGGAATATCTGTGGCGGCATAATGGCGCAGTGGTTAGCACTGCTGCCTCACAGCGCCAGAGACCCAGGTTCAATTCCCGCCTCAGGCGACTCTGTGTGGAGTTTGCGCATTCTCCCCATGTCTGCGTGGGTTTCCTCCGGGTGCTCCGGTTTCCTCCCACAGTCCAAAAATGTGCAGGTTAGGTGAATTAGCCATGCTAAATTGCCCGAAGTGTGAGGTGAAGGGGTAAATGTAGGAGAATGGGTCTGGGTGGGTTCCGCTTCGGCAGGTCGGTGTGGACTTGTTGGGCCGAAGGGCCTGTTTCCACACTGTAAGTAATCTAAGTAAACTAATCTAATTCACACAAATTTGGAGGAATTGAGTATATTTAACGAAAAAGATGCTTGATATGAGAACAACTTCAGTCAGGCATGGGAGGCAATTGATGAAGATGATTGGGATAAGGAAGAACTGAGTAGATATCAGATCATCTCCGTATGGAATGAAAGTATAGAGAGATTGGCATTTGTAGTGTTATAGACAAACCAAATCCCCTCAAAATACATTCAGAAGGTGGTATAGGCTCTAACTTTGTCTTTCTTTAAAGGTAAGTGTAAGGTGATGCAGTTCGACTGGTTAAACTACCAGATTTGAGGCAGAACACACTTCATTCATACACTATATTTAAAATACAACAAAACAAAGACAAATTGGAATAATTTAACTCTATTGAAAAACTTATCAGAATAATAGTTAATTAACTACTGTTAATTAACTGTCATACTATAGTAACATCCCATAAATGCACCCTTGGCAAAAGGGTAGGTTCAGAGAAGCAGACTGTCTCACATGTAAATCCAGCAGCAGGAAGAGAAAAAACATCGAGAAAACTCAGCGTGCATGCGCGCGCCGCGAGAGAGAGAGTAGCAGGGAGAGATGCACTGCATCTTCCACCTAGCTTCAAGTCCCAGCAACTATTGCTCCTGGAAGCTAAAAACTAAAAATCCTGGTTCTGTGGGAGCTTGATCCCACTCATTCAAACTGCTTCTATTGTTCCAAAATAAAAACAAAATAAAAACAAGGCCTCACAAACCGTTTACTCTAGTGGCTCTGAGTAGACTAATCGGCATCTCTGCCTTAAAACCTTCTTCAAAAAAGCCAGGACAAAATATACTTCTTAAAGCCATAGTATCATCACAGTGGTGAAGAGGAGATGGTTAGGACCAAGGAATTGGAAATTTTTGAAGTGATGGAGGGCATTGGAAAAGTCACTGATGCAGTGAAGCTGCGCAGTTACTGACTTTACTGTTGAATTCATGTATCGCTGGACATCGGAGTGCATCTAGGAAAATTAGCAAACAGTAAAACTCACAACTAATCTTGGAAGAACCTGTTTGGAGGGGATCACAGCACAGAGACAGATAAGTGAATAAGGGGATCTGCAGTAGTGAATAGAGTGGGTTCTTTCTTGATTATATGTTTTATTGAGCTATGTCTCTTGATTAAACTTAAAAATATAAGCCATAAGTATTAAGTTAGCCTGGAGCAGTGTTTTATAGAGGAATAAGACAGGGCTATTTTCTGGGTCTGCAGATTAGAAGAAAAAAAATGGCCCTTAGAGTGATATGCTTTTCTTGTCATGTGGGAGTTTAGGCAGAGTCTACGTGTTACTAAGGATTATATCTGCAATAAATGCCGTTGATTGAGAATCCTATCCAATTGAATTGATTGGTTGGAGCAACAAGTATGCTGTTTTGGAAAATGTAGGAGATGATGGATTCTAAGGGGAATGTAACATGACCAACCAAGTTTCTGGTATTGGGACTGGCTCTAATGCAATGAGGGTTACGTCGGGTTCCAAGAGATCGATTGTGTTATGGGGCTCCAATCCGAGGCACAGACAGACATTTTTGTGGCCAGAAGTGAAGAATCAGAATGCTGTGTTGCGTCCCTGGTGCCAGGATCAAGGATGCCTCAGAGAGGGTGCAGAATGCTCTCACGGGGGAGAGGGGCTAGCAGGACATCATTGTACACATTGGAACCAATGACATAGGAAGGGAAAAGGTTGAGTTTCTGAAGGGAGAATGTAGAGAGTTAGGCAGGAATTTAAAATGGTCCTTGATAGTAGCACTATCTAGATTACTCTCAATGCTACGAGCTAGTGAGGGTAGGAATAAGAGGATAGAGCAGATGAATGCATGGCTGAGGAGCTGGTGTATGGGAGAAGGATTCACATTTTTGGATCATTGGAATCTCTTCTAGTGTAAAGGTGACCTGGACAAGAAGAACGGATTGTACCTAAATTGGAAGGGGACTAATATAACTAGCAGGGAAATTTGCTAGAGCTGCCCAGAAGGATTAAACTAGTAAGGTGAGGGGATTGAGATCCAGGGAGATAGTGAGGAAGGAAATTAATCTGAGATTGGTCCAGTTGAGAAAAGAAGCAAGCCAAACAGTCAGGGCAAGCAGGGACAAAGCAGAGAACAAGGTAGGACTAATAAATTGAACTGCATTTATTTCAATGCAAGGGGCCTAACAGGGAAGGCCATTGAACTCGGGGCAAGATTAGGAACATGGGACTGGGCTAACATTGCAATTACAGAAACGTGGCTCAGGGATGGACAGGACTGGCAGTTTAATGTTCCAGGATACAAATGCTACAGGAAGGACAGAAAAGGAGGCAAGAAAGGAGGGGTAGTGGTGTTTTTGATAAGGAATAGCATTACAGCTGTACTGAGGGAGGATATTCACGGAAATTCATCTTGTGAAGTTAGTTAGGTGGAACTGAGAAATTAGAAAGGGATGATCACCTTATTAGGATTGTTATATATCCACTAATAGTCAGAGGGAAATTGCAAAACACATTTGTAAGGCGATCTGTTATCTGTAAGAATAATAGGGTGGTTATGATAGGGGATTTTAACTTTACAAACATAGACTGGGACTACCATAGTGTTGAGGGTTTAGATGGAGAGGAATTTGTTAAGCGAGTACAAGAAAATTTTGAGTCAGTATGGGGGGGTACCTACTAGAGAAGGTACAAAGTTTGACCTACTCTTGGGAAATAAGGCAGGGCAGGTGACTGGGGTGTCACTTGGAGCACTTTGGGGCCAATTCTGTTAGTTTTAAAATAGTGATGGAGAAAGGTAGATCAGATCTAAAAGTTGAAGTTCTAAATTGGAGAAAGCCCAATTTTGACAGTATTAGGCAAGACTTTCAAAAGCTGATTGGGGGCAGATATTTGCAGGTAAAGGGACAGCTGGGAAATGGGAAGCCTTCAGAAATGAGATAACAAGAGTGCAGAGACCGTATATCCCTGTTATAGTGAAGGGAAAGACTGTTAGGTGTAGAGAGTGCTGGATGACTAAAGAAATCGAGGGTTTGGTTAAGAAAAAGAAGGAATCATATGTCAGGAATAGACAGGATAGGTCCAGTGAATCCTTAGAGTATCCTTAAGAGGGAAATCAGGAGGGCAAAAAGGGGACATGAAATAGCTTTGGCACATAGAGATCCAAAGGGTTTTTACAAATACATTAAAGACAAAAGGGTAACTAGGGAGAGAATAGGGCCCCTCCAAAAAGCAGCATGGCAGTCTTTGTGTGGGATCGCAGGAGATGGGGTAGACACAAAACGAATATTTTGCATCAATGTTTACTGTGGAAAAGGACATGGAAGATATAGAATGTGGGGAAATGGATGGTCACATTTTGAAGAGTGCCCATGTCACAGAGGTGAAAGCGCTGGAAATGCACAAAAGTGGATAAATCCCCAGGACAGTTGTTTTTCAGTCTGGAAGCCTGTGACCAATGGAGTGCCACAAGGATTGGTGCTGGGTCCACTACTCTTAATCATTTATAGAAATGGTTTGGATGTGAACATAAGAACTATAGTTAGTAAGTTTGCTGACGACACCAAAAGTGGAGGTGTAGTGGACAGCGAAGAAGGTTACCTCAGATTACAATGGGATCTTGATCAGAAGGGCCAGTGAGCTGAGAAGAGGCAGATGGAGTTTAATTTAGATAACTATGAGGAGCTGCATTTTAGAAAGCAAACTTTCGCAGGACTTATGCACTTAGTGGGTGGCATGGTGGCACAGTGGTTAGCACTGCTGCCTCACAGTGCCAGAGACCTGGGTTCAATTCCCGCCTCAGGCAACTGTCTGTGTGGAGTTTGCAAGTTCTCCCCGTGTCTGCGTGGGTTTCCTCTGGGTGCTCCAGTTTCCTCCCACAGTCCAAAAATGTGCAGGTTAGGTGAATTGACCATGCTAAAGTGCCCGTTAGGTGATGTGGTAAATTTAGGGGAATGGGTCTGGGTGGGTTGTTCTTCAGAGGGTCGGTGTGGGCTTGTTGGACTGAAGGGCCTGTTTCCACACGAAGTAATCTAATCTAATCCAATCTAATTAATGGTAAGGTCCTGGAGAGTGTTGCTGAACAAAGAGACCTTGGAGTGCAGGTTCATAGCTGTTTGAAAGTCCATTCAGAGGTAGATAAGAGAGTGAAGGAGGTGTTTGTTATGCTTTTCTTTGTTGGTCAGAGTATTGAGTACAGGGCTTGGGAGGTCATATTGTGGCTGTACAGGACAGTGGTTAGGCCACTGTTGGAATATTGTGTGCAATTCTGGTCTCCTTCCTATTGGAAAGATGTCAAACTTGAAAGGGTTCAGAAAGGATTTGCAAGGATGTTGCCAAGGTTGGAGGATTTGAGCTATAGGGAGAGGTTGAATAGGCAAGGGGTGTAATCCCTGGCACATCGGAATCTGAGGGGTGACCTTAAGGAGATTTATAAAATCATGAGGGGACATAGGTTTAGGGTGAGAGGGGAAAGATATAGAAGAGACCTAAGGGGCAACTCTTTCACAGAAGGTGGTTAGTGTATGTAATGAGTTGCCAGAGGAAGTGGTGGAGGCTAGTACAATTGCAACATTTAAAAGGCATCTGGATGAGCATATGAATAGGAAAGGTTTGGAGGGATATGGGCTGGGTGCTGGCAGGTGGGACTAGATTGAGTTGGGATATCTGGTCAGCACGGACGAGTTGGACCGAAGGGTATGTTTCTGTGCTGTACATGTCTATGACTCTATGACCTGATCAGGTGTACCCTAGAACTCTGTGCTAAGCTAGGGAAGTGATTGCAGAGCCTCTTGCTGAGATATTTGTATAATCGATAGTCACAGGTAAGGTGCCAGAAGACTGGAGGTTGGCTAAGGTGGTGCCACTATTTACAAAAGGTGGTAAGGACAAGTCAGGGAACTATAAACCAGTGAGCCTGACATCTGTAGTGGGCAACATTTTGGAGGGAATCCTGTGGGACAGCTTATACATTTATTTGGAAAGGCAAGGACTGATTAGGGACTGTCAACGTGGCTTTGTCTGTGGGAAATAATGTCTCCCAAATGTGATTGAGTTTTTTTGAAGAAGTAACAAAGAGGATTGATGAGGGCAGAGCGGTAGATGTGATCTATATGGACTTCAGTAAGGCATTCGACAAGGTTCCCCATGGGAGACTGGTTAGCAAGGTCAGATCTCATGGAATCCCTGTTTCCGGGGAGAACTAGCCATTTGGATACAGAACTGGCTCAAAGGTAGAAGGTGGTGGTGGTGAAGGGTTGTTTTTCAGACTGGTGGCTTGTGACCAGTGGAGTGCTACAAAGATCAGTTCTGGGTCCACTACTTTTTGTCATTTTATATAAATGATTTGGATATGAACTTAAAGGTATAGTTAATATGTTTGTAGATGACACCAGAATTGGAGGTGTAGTGGACAGTGAAGAAGGTTACCTCATTACAACGGGATCTTGATCAGATGAACCAACGGGCTGAGAAGTGGCAGATGGAGTTTCATTTGGATAAATGTGGGGTGCTGCATTTTGAGAAAGCAAATCTTAGCTGGATTTACACACATATAGGTAAGGTCCTGTGGAGTGTGACTGAACAAAGAGATCTTGGAGTGCAGGTTCCTAGCTCCTTAAAAGTAGATTCATAAGTCAATAGGATAGTGAAGAATGTGTTTAGTATGCTTTCCTATATTAGTCAGAGTATTGAGTATAGGAGCTGGGAAGTCTGGTTAGTTCACTTTTGGAATATTGCATGCAATTCTGGTGTCCTTCCTATCAGAAGGATGTTGTGAAATTTGAAAGGGTTCAGAAACTGTTTACAAGGATATTGCCAAAGTTGGAGGATTTGAGCTGTAAGAAGAGGTTGAATAGGCTAATAGTGAATAGTGAATGATTATGATGTAGGCATCACAGGGACTTGGTTACAGGGGGGTCAGGACTGGCAGTTAAACCTCCATGGTTTTTCAACTTATCGAAAAGACAGAGAGGTGGGCAGAGGGGGTGGGGTTGCCTTGTTAGTTAAGAACAAAATTAAATCTATGGTATTGAATGACATAGCGCCGGATGATGTGGATTCTGTGTGGGTGGAATTGAGGAACCACAAAGGCAAAAAAACCATAATTGGAGTTGTGTATAGACCTCCTAACAGTGGTCAGGACCAGGGACGCAACATGTACCGGGAAATAGAGAAGGCATGTCAGAAAGGCAAGGTTACATTGATCATGGGAGACTTCAATATGCAGGTGGACTGGGTAAATAATGTTGCTAGTGGATCTAAAGAAAGGGAATTCATGGAATGCTTACAGGATGGCTTTTTGGAACAGCTTGTCATGGAGCCCACAAGAGAGCAGGCTATTCTGGACCTAGTGCTTTGCAATGAACCAGACTCTATAAAAGATCTTAAAGTAAGGGAACCCTTAGGAAGTAGCGACCATAATATGGTAGAGTTCAGTCTGGAGTTTGAAAGGGAGAAGGCAAAATCGGATGTAATGGTGTTACAGTTGAATAAAGGTAATTATGAGGGCATGAGAGAGGAACTGACTAAAATAGACTGGAAGCAGAGGCTAACCGGGAAGACAGTAGAGCAAAAATGGCAGGAGTTTGTAGGTATAATTGAGGACACTGTACAGAGGTTCATTCCCAAGAAAAGAAAGATTAACCGGGGAGGGATTAGACAACCTTGGCTGACAAAGGAAGCCAGGAAATGTATTAAAGAAAAAGAGAGATCCTATAAAGTGGCTAAGAACAGTGGGAAATCAGAAGATTGGGAAGGATACAAAAGCAAACAGAGGATAACAAAGAGTGTAATAAGAAATGAGAGGATCAAATATGAAGGTAGGCTAGCCAGTAATATTAGAAATAATAGTAAAAGTTTCTTTCAGTACATAAGAAACAAACGACAGGCAAAAGTAGACATTGGGCCACTTCAAACTGATGCAGGAAGCCTAGTGATGGGAGATAAGGAAATAGCAGGAGAACTTAACAAGTACTTTGCGTCAGTTTTCACAGTGGAAGACATGAGTAATATCCCAAAAATTAAAGGGTGTCACGGGGCTGAGTTGAGTATGGTTGCCATTACGAAAGAGAGAGTGCTAGAAAAGTTTAAAAAGTCTTAAAATTGATAAATCTCCTGGCCCCGATGGGATACACCCTAGAGTTCTGAGAGAGGTGGCTGAGGAAATAGCAGAGGCATTGGTTGAGATCTTTCAAGAGTCACTGGAGTCACGGAAAGGTCCCGGATGATTGGAAGATGGCTGTTGTAACCCCCTTGTTCAAGAAAGGATCAAGGCAAAAGATGGAAAATTATAGGCCAATCAGCTTAACCTCGGTTGTTGGTAAAATTCTAGAATCCATCATTAAGGATGAGGTTTCTAAATTCTTGGAAGAGCAGAGTCTGATTAGAACAAGTTAACATGGATTTAGTAAAGGGAGGTCATGCCTGACAAACCTGTTGGAATTTTTTGAAGAGGTAACAAGTAGGTTAGACCAGGGAAACCCAGTGGATGTGGTCTATCTAGACTTTCAAAAGGCCTTTGATAAGGTGCCACACGGGAGGCTGCTGAGCAAGGTGAGGGCCCATGGTGTTCAAGGTGAGCTGCTGGGATGGATTGAGGATTGGCTGTCTAACAGAAGGCAGAGAGTTGGGATAAAAGGTTCTTTTTCAGAATGGCAGCCGGTGACGAGCGGTGTCCCGCAGGGTTCGGTGCTGGGGCCACAGCTGTTCGCATTATATATTAATGATTTGGATGAGGGAACTGGGAGCATTCTAGCGAAGTTTGCCGATGATGCGAAGTTAGGTGGACAGGCAGGTAGTACTGAGGAAGTGGGGAGGCTACAGAAGGATCTAGACAGGTTGGGAGAGTGGTCCAGGAAATGGCTGATGGAATTTAACGTGAGCAAGTGCGAGGTCTTGCACTTTGGCAAAAAGAATAAAAGCATGGACTACTTTCTAAATGGTGAGAAAATTAATAAAGCCAAAGCACAAAGGGATCTGGGAGTGCTAGTCGAGGATTCTCTAAAGGTAAACATGCAGGTTGAGTCCGTGATTAAGAAAGCGAATGCAATGTTGTCTCTTATCTCAAGAGGGTTGGAATATAAAAGCAGAGATGTACTACTAAGACTTTATAAAGCTCTGGTTAGGCCCCATTTGGAGTACTGTGTCCAGTTTTGGTCCCCACACCTCAGGAAGGACATACTGGCACTGGAACGTGTCCAGCGGAGATTCACACGGATGATCCCTGGAATGACGGGTCTAGCATATGAGGAACGGCTGAGGATACTGGGATTGTATTCGTTGGAGTTTAGAAGACTAAGGGGAGACTTAATAGAGACGTACAAAATAATACATGGCTTGGAAAAGGTGGATGCTAGGAAATTGTTTCTGTTAGACGAGGAGACTAGGACCCGTGGACACAGCCTTAGAATTAGAGGGGGTCATTTCAGAACAGAAATGCGGAGACATTTCTTCAGCCAGAGAGTGGTGGGTCTGTGGAATTCATTGCCACGGAGTGCAGTGGAAGCCGGGACGCTAAATGTCTTCAAGGCCGAGATTGATAGATTCTTGTTGTCTGGAGGAATTAAGGGCTACGGGGAGAATGCTGGTAAGTGGAGCTGAAATGCGCATCAGCCATGATTGAATGGCGGAGTGGACTCGGGCCGAATGGCCTTACTTCCACTCCTGTGTCTTATGGTCTTAGGCTAGCGCTGTTTTCCATGGAGCATCAGAGGCTGAGGGCTGACCTTAGAGGTTTGTCAAATCATGAGGGGCATGGATAGCATACATAGACAAGGACTTTTCCCTGGGGTGGGTAAGTCCAGAACTAGAGGCCATAGGTTTCGGGTGAGAGGGGAAAGACTTAAGAGTCCTAAGGGGCAACCTTTTCTCACAGAGAGTGGTGCGTGTGTGAAATGAGCTGCCAGAGGAAGTGGTAGAGGCTGGTACAATTGCAAGATTTAAAAGGCATCTGATGGGTATATGAATAGGAAGGGTTTGGAGGGACATGGGCCAGGTACTGTTAGGTGGGACTAGATTTGGTTGGGATATCTGGTCGGCCGGGACAAATTGGACTGAAGGGTCTGTTTCTGTGCTGTACGTCTCTGACTCCGATTCTGTGAAAAGATGCTTGGCAAGGGAAGAGAAAATAGTGTCAGGATGGAAAGAACTTATTTTGTGGGGCAGTAGTAAGCAAAATGGTAGATCAGTTAGGCCAATCTTTTTTTGTGAAACTTTGAAAGGAGGTAGAAATAAGCTCATGAGTGCAATTGGAGGATTTCCATGTTGTTTGAAGAAACATCCAACCACAGCTCAGCACCTTGATCTGACTGGCTAAACAGCCAGGAGTTGGCTCAGTAATGAATTCACAGATTGAGCTTCCAGCTCTCTGCTGGAGTCTGGATTATGCGCTGAACTTGGAATCTGATTACTAGTGCTATAGACTAGGCTGGGAATGTTGTTTAGAAACAGTGTAAGTTTACCAGCACACAACTAGCTTGAGCTTTCAGTAACAAAAAAGTTTGAATGGCTTAATTTTTATTTGCTTTCAGTTCTTTAAGAATCTAGTTAATGTTTACAGAACAGTAATAGGTTGTGGTGTGTTCTTTTCCTCTTAGAGTTACACAGATAAAAGATTGTATTTTAAGAGCATTGTATTTTAATTTGAAACTGGTTACATTTTGTATTTTATTCAAACATGGTGTAAATTTTAATGACTTGTTTAAATTCTTGATTTTGTGCATCATAACTAATGAAAATTTTATAACCATCTCTGTCTGACATTTAAAGATTATAAACCTATAAAATTTGTGTGATTTAAGGAAAATGCAATAATCTTAAAACACGTCTGATTGTTGTTTCTTGTGAACAGAACACTAACCGATCAGTCAACCACAGATACAAACATTTTGACTGGTTATGTGAGCGTCTGCTCATCAAGTTTGGTTCTGCCATTCCAATTCCTTCTCTTCCAGATAAGCAAGTTGCAGGTAATTGGATCACATACAATACGGTGGTCAGATGTTCTCTTTGTATACCTGTCAATCTCTTTATATTGCACTCTGCGTGCGTGTGTGTGTATGTATTTCTGAATGACTGCTTTTGTCGACTGTGCTCTGTTTAGAGTCAGAGATGTACAGCACAGAAACAGACCTTCAGTCCAACTCTTCCATGCTGACCAGATGTAGTCAAATGGGACTAGAACCTAATCTAGTCCCATTTGCCAGCACCCAGCTCATATCCCTCTAAACGCTTATACCCATTCATATACCCATCCAGATGCCTTTTTAAATGCTGTAATTGTACCAGCCTCCACCACTTCCTCTGGCAGCTCATTCCATACACACACCACCCTCTGTGTGTGGAATAAGTTGCCTATATCTTTCCCCCTCCCCCCCCCCCCCCCCCCTCCTCATCCTAACCCTATGTCCTCTAGTTCTGAACTCTCCCCACCCCAGGGAAAAGACCTCGTCTGTTTACCCTATCCATGCCCCTCATGGTTTTATAAACCTCTACGAGATCACCCCTTAGCCTTTGAAGCTCTAGGGAAAGCAGCCTCAGCCTATTCAGCCTCTCCCTATAGCTCAAATCCTCCAACCCTGGCAACATCCTTGTAAGTCTTTTCTGAGCCCTTTCAAATTTCACAACATCCTTCCAACAGGAAGGAGACCAGAATTGCACATAATCCAAAAGTGGCCTAACAATGTCCTGTGTAGCTGCAACATGACTTCCCAACTCCCAAGCTCCATGCTCTGATCAATAAAGGAAAGCATACCAAATATCATCTTCACTATCCTGTCTACCTGTGACTCTACTTTCAAGGAACTAGCTCAAGGAACTATGAGCATGCACTCCAAGGTTTCTTTGGAGCAACACTCCACAGGACCTTACCGTTAAGTGTATAAGTCCTGGTAAGATTTGCTTTTCTAAAATGCAGCATCTCGCATTTATCTTGGCCCATCTGATCAAGATCCTGTTGTAATCTGAGGTAATCTTCTTCACTGTCCACTACACCTCCAATTTTGGTGTCATCTGCAAACTTACTAACTCTACCTCCTATGCTCATATCTATATATAAATATATATTAAATGACGAAAAGCAGCGGACTCCGCACCGATCCTTGTGGCACACCACTGGTGACAGGCCTCCAGTCTGAAAAGCAACCCTCAACCTCCAGCTTTTGCTTGTGTCTTTATAATCTCTTATAGTCTGCCTATGTATGTGTTCGGCTGTCGGACTGTGCTTCTGTGCCTGTCCCTCTTGTGCTCGCTCTAATGGTCTCTGCGTGTGTGTGTCTTCCATATCACCTGTGTCTCCCTCTCTGAATCACTCTCTACCTATGCATGCCCCTTACTATTATTCTATGTCTATTTCTCACCATCACTTATGTATCGCGCTATCTCTCTGACTGTCTCACTGACAAGCTAGCCGTCTTGCTCAGTAGTGATACTTGCTCAGTCGCTGACTCTCGCACTCTCCTCCCTTCTCTCTGCTTTGCATTCACTGCCTTCCTTTCTCTCGTCTATGCCGACTAGGTTTCTTAAACTGAATAATAGAATCACTACAGTGTGGAAACAGGCCATTCGGCCCAATGGGTCCTCACTGAGCCTCCAAAGAACATCCCACCCAGATCTGTTCCCTTACCCCATTCCTGTAAACCTGCATTTCCCATGGCTAATTCTCCAAGCCTGCACTTTTCTGAAAACTATGGCCAATCTACCTAACTTGCACATCTTTGGACTGTGGGAGGAAGCCACAGCACCTGGCTGAAACCCACGCAGACATGGGGAGAATGTGCAAACTCCACACACAGTTACCAGAGGGTGGAATCAAGCCCTGGTCTCTGGTGCTGTGAGATAGTAGTATTAACTGCTGAGCCACCATGCTCCCTAAACTGATCCCATTTACCTGCATTTGGCCTATATCCCTGTAAATCTATCCTATCCACGTACCTGTACAAATGTTTTTTTAAAAAATTGTAATTGTACCTGTCTCTATCACTACCACTTCCTC
Organism: Chiloscyllium punctatum; assembly: GCF_047496795.1. Taxonomy (NCBI): domain Eukaryota; kingdom Metazoa; phylum Chordata; class Chondrichthyes; order Orectolobiformes; family Hemiscylliidae; genus Chiloscyllium; species Chiloscyllium punctatum. The sequence continues at coordinate 76,104,544 of NC_092749.1, forward strand.
TGGCAGTTCGCTCTATATATGCACCGCTGTCTGTGTGAATAAATTTGCCCCTCTGGTCCCTTTAAAACCTAGCTCTCTCTCCTTAAAATTATGCCCTCTAGCTTTGGACTCTCCTACCTTGCGGAAAAGACCTTGGCTATTCACCTTATCTATGCCCCTCAGGATTTTATAAATCTGAGTCTCCTGTGATCTGGGGAAAAAGAGTGCCAGCTTATCCAGCCTCTCCTAATTGAAGCCTTCCAGTTTCAATAACATCCATCTTAAAGTAGGGTGAGCAGAATTGTATGCAGTACTCCAAATGTGGATTACCAATGTCTTGTACACCTGTAACCTGACGTCCCAACTCCGTAGTCTGTGCTCTGATTGACGAAAGCAAGTATGCCGAACGCTGCCTTCACTACCCTGTCTACTTGTGATGCCATTTTCAAGGAACTGTGTACCTGCACCCTAAATCTCTTTGTTCAACAACACCCCACAGGGCCCTACCACGAACTGTAAGTCCTGCTGTGATTTGTCCTATCAAAATGCAACACCTTGCATTTAACTGAATTAAACTCCATCTGCTATTCCTTAGTTCACTGGCTCAGTTTATCAAGATTCAGTTATAATTTTAGATGGTCTTTTTTACTGTCCTTTAGACCACCAATTTTAGTATCATCCGCAAACTTGCTAACCATGCCTCCTATGTTCTCATCCAAATCATTTATATAAATGGTGAACAACAATGGCCCCAGCTCTGATCCTTATGGCACACCACTAGTCATAGGCCTCCAGTCTGAACAACTCACTACCACCACACTGTCTCCTATCGTTGAACTAATTTGTATCCAGTTGGCCTGCTGCCCCTGGATCCAATGTGATCTAACCTTAATAACCATTCCACCATGCCCTACCTTGTCAAAGACCTTGCTAAAGTCCATGTAGATAACGTCTACGCTCCACCTACATCTACCTACTTGGCCATCATCTCAAAAAATTCAACCAAGTTTGAGAGACATGATTCCCATGCAGAAAGTCATGCTGGCTCTCCTTAACCAGTCCTTGCCTTCGCAAATGCATGTAGATCCTGTGTCTCCATCTCCTCGTACTTGCTGCCTCTATCTCGCTCACGCTTGCTCTCTCCATCTCTCTCCCCCTGTGTGTGTGTGTGTGTGTGTGTGTGTGTGTGTGTGTGTGTGTGTGTCTCTCTCTCTCTCTCTCTCTCTCTCTCTCTCTCTCTCTCTCTCTCTCTCTCTCTCTCTCTCTCTCTCTCTCTCGTCGCCTCTCTCTCTCTCGTCGCCTCTCTCTCTCTCGTCGCCTCTCTCTCTCTCTCGTCGCCTCTCTCTCTCTCTCGTCGCCTCTCTCTCTCTCTCG